>NC_055687.1:35925560-36160560 GCF_017639745.1 Melanotaenia boesemani
GAACCTGTTCTTTAATAAAGTCCAACACCAGTCGCTCAAAAGTTTTCATTAAAATAGAAGTTAAGGCTACTGGCCGACAGTCATCAAGGCACTTCACAGGTGTCTTCTTAGGCACTGGTATTATCACAGACTTTTTAAAGCTAGGTGAAACAGTACAGTTTCTAAGTGACATATTATACAGGTGAGTTAAAACAGGAGCAAGTTGCTTTGAACACAGTCTAAGAACACAAGGAGGAATGCCATCCAGACCACGGGCTTTCCTCACCTTGGTCCTGGACAGGACTCTCATTACGTCCTGCTGATTGACAATAAAATCACTCTCCTCACAACAAAGAGAGGAGAGGACAGACTCTCAGTTTCAAACCTGCAATAAAACTGATTAAGACTTTAAAGTTCTGCTGCTGGTCAATAAAGCTCCGAATGGTTTAGGACCAAAATACATCAGTGATCTCTTGAGCCAGGATGAACCTACTAGAACCCTCAGGTCATCTGGATCCAGTTTCTTATCAGTTCCCAGAATCAGAACCAGACATAGAGAAGTTGTATTCAGCTTCTATGCTCCACATGTCTGGAACAAACTCCCAGAAAGCCTCAGATCAGCTGAAACACTCAGTTTATTTAGATCCAGGTTAAAGACCCACCTGTTCTCTGCTGCATTTCACTAGTTCATACTGGGAGTCCAGATCTGCAGCTGGCTCTTTTACACTAAAATCTTAACTTTATTCTTGTTTCTCAGCTTTTTCTTTCTGTTTTATGTCATCAATTTATCATTTTTAATCTTTGTTTTTCTAAAACACTTCTATTTTTTTTCCTGCACTTTGCTGTAATGTTTTTATGTTTTATGTAAATCACTTTAAATAGTCTTGTACATGAAATGTGCTGTACAAATAAAATTGCCTTGCCTTGCTTATGCACAGGGCTCCTGCAGACACTGAAGGATCTGAGCCGTCTCAAGAAGTAAAACCTGCTCATCCCCTTCCTGTACACAGCATCTGTGTTGGATCTCCAGTCCAGTCTATGGTCGCTCCCAGGTACTTATGGATGTGCAGCTGAAAAATCTGCAACTGTGTGATGCGATCATGACAATATGGAGCAATAAAGGAATTAAGGAAAGGAGGGTCTAGCAAGGTGGACCTGATAAAGTGGTCAATGGGTGTAAATCTTCAAACATATCTCAATGGGAAATCTAATACAACCATCTAAAATAAGTGCTAACATGTTAACACTAATGTTTATTCCACACAAACTTTGCATGAAAATGTTGCTACATGTTAAGAACTGATCATTTTGGTTGTTTCATTGAACGTGGCTTTGAAAAGAAATATATAATGTGAAAACAATTAGAAGAATCAAGTAAATAAATCTTATGGAAAGCAGTTACGTCTCAGGCAGCTTGCAGAAATAGGGTTGTACACATGTACTGTATGTGTAGCATGTGGGTGATTTTCTGTGAAATAAGCTCTAATTATGCTGTAAAACACATCCAGAGGCAGCAGGAGAGAACAATGCAGGGCCTACAGAGGGAGACATCCGGACTTAAACACTCTCAGCTGTGTTCACACTGTCAGCTCTGACAATCGCTGTTTACAGCCCCAAATCTGGCCTCTTTCTCTTTAAGTCATTATCAGCCTCCCTTTATCTCTCCCTAAGATAGAGAAGTGTGGGAGAGCACATATTTACCTTTGAAAGGTGGGAAATACCACCAACACTTGTTAGTAAATACAGACTTCTCTGCTGTGAGTTTATTCATCTCAAAATCTGAAACCTGATCTGTGAAATGTCCAAAATGACTCAGAGCTGTTCCTTTCACTACATTTATTTCAATTTCTGAGTTACTATAGACTGTAAGTAGCACTTCGTAAAATGATGTAATGATCGTTTGAGTTAACATTTCAGTTCAGTTTGCTGAACTGAAATCTCGGTGGGCTTGACATCTGGTTGGGGATCTTCTCTGTATGTAAACTCTTTTAATTCCTCTTTAATCACCTACGTGGAGCTAGGCTGAATGTTATGTACCAACATAACTTAACCAGTGGTTCCTCTCTAAATCCCACTATCCCAGCAAAAATAATCATTAATTTAAAAGATGTCATGGAAGATCCAAAGTAATGACATCCTTCATGATATTAGTTTAGCTTAGCTTAGCTTAGTTTGGCTTATCTTAGCTCAGGGAGTATTACAAAAAGTGCGGTTACTGGTTTTGCTGGCTATGTTAACCTAGACTAAATGGTAATCTTGGGTTTTCTGTTGTATGGCTAATCTAGGTAAGTTAATATGGAAACTCTGAACATTCTGGTAGGTAATAGGTTTTGTTCAGGCTATGCACAACTTATCTCCTGCATGAGGGTCAAATCTGTCAAAACCACTTTGACTTAAAGAAATGCACAGGAAACTCTATTTTCTACATATTTTTTTTGTTTAAAGTTTTGTCTGGCAACGTCCCCAGTGCATGTTTCATTGCCTGAAAAGAGAAACACTTTGTTATGCAGTCATTGTTCACTAACTTTATTTCTCCATAGAATTCTTAACTTCAGATGTAATTATTCCATTTCCAGGTCCGCCTTTGCAATCTGATGTTGTAAATGGACTTTATGAATTCATGAAGTTATGAAGTCATCTGGGCTTGGTTCTGATTATGTAACCCCCCTATGATGCGCCTCATCATCTTTGGACTGTGATGCTCACTTCGAACTCCTCCACATGGGTTAGAGGTTGATGTGGTCGCCCCAAACACCACTTCCATGCCTCCGATGTCTTGTTATTGGGTGTGAAAAAGGTACCGCTTTGCACTGAGTCTACAGTGATAATTATGGAAATTATTGGCTACCAGAGGAATTTTGTCTAAGGTGCAGCTATGAAAGTCTGTCCCGTCTGAAGAATGTTTTGCTTTCACTTGGAACCAGGTAAACTTGGTGGCGTATACCTGAGTTCTATTTACAGTCTGTAATAACTCTGAAATATAATATAATATAATATAAGCTTATTAAGTTTAGTAATTAGATATCATGTGCCAACTGTAGGCTACCAGGCTTTTAATATCCACGCATGCGTTGACTTTGCTGGAAATCCTCTGCCAAGCATCACAGCAGGCAGTGGCAGATGGAGCTGTTTTCCTTTTTTGGTTATTTTCATTGTGATTTTGGGGGCTCAGTGGGTGATGCCTTTCATTTGGCTTAACCAACACAGGGTTCATAGCCAGTGCTTTGGAACTGACAACACATGTCCATGTCCAGATCACATGGGCTGGCAACAGGGGGGCCTCAGGGCTCGTTGCTTGACCCTCTTCTCTTTTCACTATACATCTCCTCACTCAGTGCAGTCATTTGCTCTCATGGTTTCTCCTACCAAAACTATGCAGATGACACTCAGCTTTTCCAACCAATTGACCTTTAAAGACCATGCTGCCTTGGTTGCGTGATCTTGCCGATTTGCTCTCTAAAATATCAGGAGGATCAGACCCTACCTGACAGAACACATGGCACAGCTCCTATATATATATATATATATATATATATATATGCACTGCCTGCCTCTAGCACTACATGACAGCACCTGAGTCCAACTTGACTCACAGCAGTCTGACTACCACTTAATTAGGATGTCCTATCTTGTTTGAATTCTTGCTTGTGTGGGTCTTACTCTCTGGATAAAAGAGTAAAAGCTAAATGACTGTAAAATAGAATAGAACACAGGTTAAGACATCAGTGAATTTAGCAACCTTGAGCACAGGCTTTATCACAGGATTTGTTTAAACTCCCTTTTGGAATTCCCCCACTTTAGTTTAGTTTAGTTAAGTTTAACTTAGTTTATCTTAGTTTAGATTAGCTAAGCTTATTTTGGCATAGATTTGTTTAGGTTAGTTTAGCTTAGCTCAGTTTTTCTTAGCTTTACTTTATTGAGTTCAATTTAGTGTAGTTTACTGTGGTTTTGTTTAGATCAGCAGTTTAGCCTAGCTCAGCTTAGCTTAGTTTAGCTTATCTCAGCTCAGTTTTGCTTAGTTTAGCTTAGCTATGCTTATTTTAACATAGGTTAGTTTAGTTTGGTACTGTTTAGCTTAGCTTTGCTTAGCCAAGTTTAATTTAGGGTCGTTTACTGTAGTTTTGTTTAGATTAGCCATTTTGATTATCTTATTTACCTTACTTTAGTATAGCTTAGCTTAGTTTAGTTTAGCTTAGCTCAGTTAAGGTTAGCTTTGCGAACTGTGCTAGCTGTGTGTAATTTAGTTGAACTTACTGCAGTTTAGTTTAGGTATTTCATTCTTGAGATAAGACATTTAAATAAAAATACTTCACTAAGGAAAATTTCAATACAAACAAATTAAACATCATCCAAAGCAAGAAGGAAAAGAAGCAGAACAAATTAATTGGTCATTTTTCCTTTACCACATTTTTTACAAAGCACAAAGACAAAAGATAAAAACAATGTTCACCACTAATGGAAAGGGATTTTAGTTTGTGTGTCCTTGTTTAAACCCTCAATTACTGTCTATAATTTCAGTAAACCTCCTTAAAAGATGTCCCCAAAATGTTTCCTCAAAACTCAGGTTCTTGGTGTCTTACTTTAACTATACCTGAGTAAATTCTAACAGAGGATACAGTATTTATTTATTTTTTCTGGCTATCCTACAGAGGATAACACTACCATGATTCGTGAACACAGTGACAATCACCTTTAGCAACTAATAATTTCTAAACATTGATGTTTGGCATAAACTACACTTTCAGTCTGGTTTTGGGAACATTAGAGTCTAACAGTTGAGAAGCAATTGAAAATAAACATCACTGTCCTGTTTAATTAGTTTTTATTGTAGCTGATTGTATAATTTTCAACCCTTTTGATGACTGACAAAAGTTAGGGCCACCATTTAACACACTTATCTTGGTGTTTAACACTGTAAAAATTTACATATTATTATCATTATAAATTACCCCATTAATTTAATTTAATTTAATTTAATTTAATTTCTATATATTTATACAATGTTTGATAAGGTCAGATGGTGATTCTATTTGGAACTTCGAAAATAACTTTCACGATTGTTTTTCCTGTTCATATATTATTGTTATATTTAAAACAAAACATAAAAACCTAAAACAGTTCAGTCAAGAAATTTAATGTTGCAAATTCAATAGAAATGTGGCTTTTTCACATCAAGTGTAAAGTAGCTAATTACATGTTAAAGTTAAAGATGTGCAACACCCACATATTTCCCTTATGTAAATCAGACACAGCATGTTATTTTGTTCCAGTGAAAGACGAATGGAGGAAATGCTGCCAGCTCAGGGTAAAGGTGAAGTTAATAAATTCTTAGAAGAAAATCTTTCCTTCTGGAAACTCTGACCTCAAACCAAGCCGAGTTGTTCCATGTGAAATCCATCTAAAAGCAAAAACCTTTACCTGTCCAACAGCGGTTTGACCATCTGACCTGACCTCTGCAGGGCTCCACGAGGTATCTATAGAAAAGCTTACCAGTAATTAGTTATCTAGGGCTGTCAGTGACAAAGCACGAAGTAATTAGGATGAGGTCGCTCCCAATAATTATTACAAGTGTAGAACATTTAAAGTGATAAAGGCTAGATGGTAGAGTCAGCTTCTTGTTGATGGAGATCTTAATAAAAACACGTGAAGATATTTAACTGTGCCTGTGGAAAGACTCCTGAAGGGGAAACAGAATACTTAAGGTTAGTATTTTATTAGGCCTGTAGCGGTTTTTATGGTACATTTCTGCCTTTTAACACAGAGGGCAACTCAGTTTTTCTGAAGCGCTGCACAAATATTGTTGTTTCTACTGTTCTGCATAATTTTATAAGATCTTCTGAATAAAGCTCAACTCCTCACCCTGGGGAAAGAAAGGTCTGCTTACGCTCTGCTCCCCCACAGATTTAATGGGCCCTTAGTTAGTTTTGTCCTGCTGAGAGTTTCTCTATGAGGCTGCTCAGATAACACTCACAAGACTATTTCATTCCCACCCCTCCTCCGGTGACTGCTGCCCACCAGGAAGAACAGGGGTAGTCATGGCAGTTAGGTTGTACTGACATCTCTGGGACTGGGGGGACCCGTGCAGAAACATGCTGCTTGACTGATGAAGCTCACATTCCAAGTCACTGAAACATGTTAAACTGCTGCAAAGCCTGAAAATGATCCACAGATTCACTGATTCACTGCTTGGACATTAGGACTTAAGATCGTCCGTACCTGAGGGATTTGTTGGTTGTTGACCAGATGTGATCGTGGATCTTATGTGTTAGGTCCTGAGCTGGGGTCAGAGGAAAGGTCACTGCGGTAGCCTGTCAGAAGTTCTTCTTAAATCATTGCTTAACAGTCCACTGAAATAACAGATGTCCTACTGAGCATCTCAATGTTTTACACACTTTGAGAAAATTATTATCACCTATATTCATGGTATGTTGGTCTGCAGCTGTTTTTACTTACATTTCATTACAGTTTAATTAATAATTAAATTAAGAGGCAGATTATATACATTTTTTTTCCTCTCTGTACGTGTCTGTGTGTGTGTGTGTGTGTGTGTGTGTGTGTGTATGTGTGTGTGTAAAAAGTTATATATAACTACACACACATATATATACGTGTGCGTGAGTATATATAATTATCTATTAGTTATTTGAATTATTAATTATTCATTAAAAACACACTAAATATAACTTGTTTTCTACATGATAAATATCAAGGGGTGTTAAATGATTTTTTTAAATGATTTTAAAGCACTTTTTTGTGCATGGAAATTTTTGTCCACGAAGATCACCAAAGGCAGTAAATTTGAGGAGGGTGGATGGATTATTATGAATATTGTTGGACATGAAATAACACTGCTGTATATAAAAACTTTCTTCTGTAAGCCACATTTACAGTTCATACTGTACAATACAGATGTGACATTATCTCTTTTCAACCTGTAATTAAGACGTTGATTTGGCAGCTGAGTTGACACACATGGTCACACCATCCCTAACAACTAACATGTTTGACCAACTTTACCGACAGCGTTAGAGCAGTGATGCTAAGATGCAAAGTGGTGAATACAACAAAGGCCAAGGTTACTTATTGATGCACCGTCTTTAGCCTCATTTGTTGTCATGGAAACTCTTTTCGCTGTGGTATGAAGCTGTCTGGTCTACTGACACAGTGAAGGAAACACAGGTTGCTGTGTCACATTTAAAGCAACTGAGGAAAAACTGTCAACAACAGCAGTCTGTTCAGCTGAAGGGTTTATGGGGACACGCTGGTGATGAGCTTTGAACTAAAAACAGAAGAGATGATGGACATTAAGGTCCAGGGGTTACATGACATTACAGGTAAAACAAAGGTAGTAGCCAACATAAAATAAATTAAATAAAGCTTGTAATGAACTATGTAAAGAAGTTTAAAAGCAGTCACATTGACAAACTGGAGGAATATAAAATATGACTTTGCCATTTGAAAACAGCATATGTTTGGACTTCACTGCATGAATCTGAATAAAATCAAAGGCAGATTGGTGGTTTTCCATGGGTTTGAATACGGAAGAAAAGGAAAAACAAATGATTAAAACATTCATGTAGCATTGGATAATTTCTTTCCTGTCACATTTCCACTCTGTCATCTTACAGCTCAGTCATGGACCTTAAAATATGGATTTACACTCCTGCAGGTCTGGTCTGGAAGAGGTGCGCGTCAAGCCTCCACGGACCTACGCAGAGCATATATGGTGCTAACGCTGTCCACATCAGACTTAAAGAGAATGAACTGATCCAGGAGTTCTGGTTCTGATCTGCACACAGTTAGCCTGTATGAAAATACATAATCTGTTGACCCTTAGCTGGAGAATGAATGATTGTAATGGTTTTATTTAAAGATATTTAAGTTAAATATGAATAGCAAATTTAATATTAGCAACAGAATTTCATAATAGAGCACAAAGTGAAAACTTTTCTTTTTCAAATCGTATTAATCACATTTCTCTCACTTAACGGGGATAGAACTGAAGAAAATAAACAAAGGAAAAATAACTGGCCATACAAAAAACAAACTTCAAATAAGACTAAAAAGACTAAATGCATTTATAGGCTAAAACAAAGCTAAGATAAAATGTAAATAAGTTGCCTTGGCTCACACTCTTTTTGTTCGCTAGGATCATTGCACCATAGGAACGGTGCACCAGCTTCAGTCTCAGCAGTGTGGTAGTCCTGCAGGGCAGACTGGTGGTCCTTGGCCTGTGTTTGTGAAAGGGCCTCAAGCTGCCCCTCACCATGGCAAATGAGGCGCGTGACTCATCAGACCAAACATGGGATTAGCTGGTAATGATCTGGCAAATGGTTTAGAAATTGTAATTATCTGCTCCTCAGCTGGGTCTGCTGAGGGGGAGGAGATGGATGGAGTGACAAAAGAGAGGAAAAAAGAGAAAGCTGATTAATACAGTACAGAGATGAAAACAGAAGAGACACACACTTCACACACAATGTAAACAAATATAGGAGCATGCCATAAAACATGCTGGGTTTGGAAGTCCTCAGGTTGCATCATTTGGGAAAATAATTCCTGCGTGTGTGTGTAACATTGAACAATAAGCAGCATCATGTGTGTCCTTAAGTTTCATGCTTTAAACGCAAAAACACAGAAAATGTCAGTCATGGAGTTTATTGTTGACTTTTGACGCCCTCTGCAGGAAGAAGAGAAGAAGAACATGAGACATGCAGCATAATAATAATAATAATAATGATAATAATAATAATAATAATAATAATAATAATAATAATAATAATAATAATAATAATAATAATAATAATAATAATAATAATAATAATCAGATATAAACACAGGAATCATTTTAAGGGCTAAGCTGCCCACGCCATAGGCACTAATGCAGCCCCATCAGAGATGCAGCTTTTCACCTGTCCACTGATAACAAGCTGGATGCTCCCTCTCCTCTTTAGTCTGCAGGACATGCCGTCCATGCTTTCCACAAACTTGTTCACATCTTCATCAAGGTTTCCACTTTGCCTCAGAACATTTTAAATGAGTCCAGAGAAGACGGCACTGGTTCTGGATCTTGTTCACATCTGGCTTCTTCTCTGCATGATGGAGCTTTAACCTGTATTTGTGGATTTCAGGGTGAACTGTGTTCACAGACAGTGGTTTCTGGAAGTCTTCCTGAGTCCATGCAGTGGTTTCCAGTAGAGAATCATGTCTGCGTTTAATGCAGATGATCACCAGCATCCAGCCTTGTCACATGCACACAGAGATTTCTCTTGATTCTCTGAATCTTCTGATGATATTCTACACTGTAGATGGAGGATCTTTAAAGTCTGTGGAATGTTTTTCTAACATTGTTCCACAATTTTTAGAGCCAGTTTGTCTCAGATTGGTGAAGCTCTGTCCATCTTTCTATCTGAGAGACTCTGCCTCTCTGAAATGCTCCTTTTATACCCAGTCATGTTACTGACCTGTTGCCAATTAACCTGATTAGTGCTCCTCCAGTTGTTTTTTTAAATAGTACCAATTACTTTTCCAGCCTATTTACAGACATGTTGCTGCCATCGGAATCACAATCAGCTCATGTTTTCCATTAAATGATAAAAAGTCCCAGTTTCAGCATCTGATGTGTTGTTTATGTCTTAGTGGAAATAAAATATGGATTAATGAGGTGTGGAATTAATTGGATTCTGTTCTTATTTTACTCAGTGTTCCAACTTTCTTTGAAATGGGGTTTACAACAATCTTCTCAATAGAAACAAGAAGAAATATGAATGTTTACTGCATATATGCAAATGAATTGCAGTTTAAATGTTTTGCTGTTATTTAAATTGATAATAAGAGAGTGTTTTGATTTTTATCTTATCTAGATAATTTCATGATGGCCAGTCTATGTTAAACTCACATGCCTCAGTCCATGTTTGTACAACCAAACAAAACATTAGATGTAGAAAAGAAATCTTTTAATTGAAGAGGAGGACTCCTGTCCAGGAATCCTCTTAAGAGATTAACCTTCGAGAAGATAAACAATTCGTCTGCCATGATGGAAATCTGAGCTTCACTGCGTTTCACTTTAAATAAATACAGCAAAACCTGCGTGAAGTACAATGATTCTGTAATGTCAGGTGCAAACCAGAGCGATTCAGAGGATGAAAGTGACAGTGAGAGTTTATCCAGTGGAAATGGTTCACATTTCATCAATGCTTTCAACAGCTTCATTTCAGGTGTGTAACTGGCGTTTTTTTGTGCATTATCGTACTGATTTTAGTGAGTGTACAGAATACTACAGATGTCAGTCCTTCCTTCACTTGTACACTTTTTTAAACATAACTGTGTAATTAACTGTTTTTGACATTTTTGCTTCTCTGTCATATATCCTAAAACGACTGAACGAAATTTTGTGTAACACCAGTTTCGTAATTGGCTTTTGTTGCTGTTGTAAATTGTTATTGTTTTGTTCTTTAGTAATAGGCAAACCAGATGTGGCGCAATTCGATGACGTAGTTTGTTGTCGCCAGAGTGAGCGACTGTTATTGCAGTCTTTATTTGGAGACAAACCAACTTATAATTAAACCTTATTTGTCAAGTTGTTGTTGCATTTTCCATACTAACATTTCTCAACAACACACAGTTAAATCTTAATCTCCTTTCAAAGTGGAATTTTACCATTTTTTGACGAGTTAGGTAGTGAGTATATTACATCATGTTAGCCTAGCTTAGCTTAGCTTAGCCTTCCAGTGGAGTGGCATTATTGTCTTTTAGGGGATGTGTCATGACAAGGAACGAGCTTGTTCCGGTTACAAAATGCTGCTAGGGTGACTACCGGAATATCTCTCATGTTTTTGTTGTTGTAAACCGCCGCTGGTTGCATAGGTTTTGTCAGAAACTTGGGCTGCCTCCGAAGGGTTCCCAACATGTTGAACATTCCGACCCAGTCCTTCCCTGCGCCGAGCTCCCAGCAGAGGGTCGCTCCGTCCGGCCAGGCCGGCAGGAACAAGGTAACACTCCAACTAGATAATACCTGATTTTTACATTACATTAGAGTTCACAAAACCGGTCTAAATATGATCATTTCAGCTCGTTTTTGCTCGGATAGATCATTAACTTGTGTTTTGAACCCATCAGTACAGTATATACCTGTGTATATATGCTAATTAGCTGATTTTCTGTGACTGACAGGTGGCTTTGAAGCCAGGCCATAGTCTGATGGACTGGATTCGGTTTGCCAAGAGTGGAAAGGATCTCACAGGACTCAGAGGACGTCTGATCGAGGTGACCCAGGAAGAGCTTCAGAAACATAACACAAGAGATGACTGCTGGACCTGCATACGAGGTGAGCGGCATCGCTTCAACACAGCTGATACAAACCTGTAAAGGAGGTAAAGGAAACAGCAGCTTTGGAGGACACTGTTTTGGGAACATTGTTCACTGCAATCATAATGACAGATGTTTGAACTTCCTAAATACTCTGGAAAGAAGCTCCAATGGCTCTTTAAAGATATCTTTTAGCACAGGTCAGGATACCTGAGACCATTCGCTTTGAAAGAAAGGAGATAGTTCTGTCCCACATCTATGAAGAGAATAAGCAATCAGACAAAACATATTTAATTTTGTACTTATTACTTTTTTAAGTATTAACATTAATTATAAAGTCCTATGTTGTATTACGTCTTACCATGCTCATCATCTACATTATCAGGACAAACTTCTAGTACCGGGTTGGACCCTCTTTTTTCCTTCAGATCTGTTGTAGTTCTTGGTGTTATAGATTAAAAAAGGTGTTTTCTCAGTTGTGCATCCATGATGAGAATCTCCCGTTCCTAAAGCTGCTCTACTGGACTGAGATCTGGTGGCTGTGGAGGCCGTTGGAGTCCAGTGAACTCATCGTCATGTTCTAGAAAGCAGGTGGAGATGATCTGAGCTTTGTGACATGGTGCATTATCCTGCTGGAAGTAGCATCAGAAGATGCTCCACTGTGGTCATAAAGGGATGGACATGGTCAGCAACAATACTCAGGTAGGCTGTGCTGGTTAAACCAGGCCATGTTGGTACTAAGGGGCCCAAAGTGGACCAAGAAAATCTCCCCCCACCATTACACCAGCAGCAGCCTAAAGCGTTGATCCAAGGCAGGATGGATCCATGTTTTCATGATGTTTCCAGCAGATTCTGAGTCTAGCATCTGAACGTGGAGCTGAAATGGAGACTCATCAGACCAGCAATGTTTCTCCATCTTCTATTGTCCAGTGTTGGTGAGTGTGTGTGAATTGTAGCCTCAGTTTCCTGTTCTTAGCTGGCAGGAGGCACCCGGTGTGTCTTCTGCTGCTGGAGCCCATCTGCTTCAAGGTTGGACGTGTTGTGTGTTCAGAGATGCTGTTCTACAGATCTTGGTTGGAACCAGTGCTGATTGGACTTGTTGTCTTTCTATCATTTCCAACCAGTCTGCCCATTCTCCTCTGACATCTGACACCAACAAGACGTTCTGGTCCAGACAACTGCTGCTCTGGATATTTTCTCTTCTTTAGAACATTCTCTGGAAACCCTAGAGATGGTTGTGTGTGAAAATCCCAGTAAATACTCAGACCAACAACCATGCCACCTTCAAAGTCTCTTAAATCTCTTCCTCATTCTGATGCTCAGTTTGAACTTCAGCAAATTGTCTTCACCACGTCTTCCTGCCATGTGATTGGCTGGTTAGATATTTGTGTTGACAGGAAGTTAAACAGGTGGAGCTGATAACGTGGACTAGTGTACTTTGGCTTCATGCAACATTATGTTCATATTAGACTAACTATCCAGACTTCAGCCACCTTAACCATGTGATGTTTTCTAGTGAGTTTTAGAAAAGATGGTTGGTAGCTGTTGACGCCGTCAGACTGAGTTTTCTAATGTGGTAAAAGGTCTTTTACTGTGCAGGTAATACACTGCAATGTAACGTTTAGTGTCGTGTTTATTTTTCAGGTATGGTTTACAATGTGACCCCATATATGGACTACCACCCTGGTGGAGAGGAGGAGCTGATGAAGGCCGCAGGAATAGATGGTACCGACCTCTTTGACCAGGTATGAGAAGGAAAATGTTGACATTTTGATGTTATTTTAAATTATTTTAAAGAAATACAACAACTTTTATGAAGGGAAAGGTCCAGTCTGTATTTCAAGGCGTGTTGGAGATCCACTGAGAGTTTTGTGTGGTGAATGTTGATCAACAGGAATCTGGACAGTGTCAGAACGTCTGCCACAAGACTTTTTGGATTTTTACTTATAGAATAAATGTTTCACAAATCAGAATGAATGTGTTTCCTCTATAAAAAAAATTCAGCCCAGATTTGAACATCATAAGGCTTTTACTTTTTAACAGAACCTGGTCTAACGTGGTTAAGGTCCTGGATACGTGTTTGAGGTGGTAATGGAAGCCAACTTCATGGTGGTACTGTGTGTGATCTTGTTAACGTGGTCGCTGTGGGTGTGTGGACAGGTCCATCGTTGGGTCAACTATGAGTCCATGTTAAAAGAGTGCCTGGTGGGCAGAATGGCGACGAAGGCTCCAACAGCTGTTAAAGGTACTCACACACATTGGTGCTCATTCGACCTCTGCAGGTCTTCCTCTGATTTCTGGCGTAAGGCTCAGTTATGCTCGCGTGACATCGGCATCAGGTCGGTTACGCCGTCACCGTTGTAGGCTCTGCGTAGGTCTGCAGAGGCTCGACGCGCCCCTCTCCCAACCAGACCTGCAGTCCGGCAACCCGACGCGACCACGCAGAAGTAATCCATTGTGATTGGTCAGTTTGGGATTACGTTTCCAGAGTTTTGGATCTTCTTGCTGAACGACTGTGGAACGACGTCTTCTTCTCATTTCTTTGTGATGTAAAATGTTCAACAGATCGAAAATTTTGTCGTCTGCTTTCATGTTCTGTCGAAGACACGGCACCATGTCGGCTGCCATTGTTGCTCTAAAATAGGAAATATTTGCTGGAACTGAAGCGAACCATCGAAGAAACTCCGCCCTGTGGATTTACCAGCTGATACCAGCCTTACTGCCACCTGCAGATCCAGAACAGAAACTGCAACAATGACGCTGTTACCCTACGCTCGAGTATATCCGCACATTTCATCTACATCAGCCACGCGGACCCGACGCAGACGCCACGCGAGTATAACTCCAGCTGTCCTCTAGTAAACAAGCACAGAAGCCTGATCTTTGGTGTAAAGAAGTCATGTTTAAATCAAGCAGATTTGTGAATATTTACTTCTTTTTCTTCCTTCTGTCAGCCATCATCCCTTCATCACCTCCAGGCCTCGCTCCACCTGCCTCAGCGGCTCCTCCACCAAACAAAGATTCCCGGCCTCGGTACAAACAGCAGATCTGAAGCTCGTACATCAGTTACAGAAACGTCTTTTGTGACTTATCGTCTGCTGTCTGCTGCAGGTTTGACTGGTTCCAGACTGAAGCTGCTGTTCATCTGGTGGTTTACACCAAAAGAAAGGTAATCCAGAAACCACATCACCTGTCGTTCAGAATGTGAGACAAGGAAAAGCTGCAGAGCTACATGGCTAGAGTTCAACCTTCAAAACTCCACTAGATCTCCTTCAGCCCCGAGTGCTGTCACTTCTCTCACCACCAGTGTCTCGGGACCTCTGTGGGGTAAACTGTGATGGATAGTTACCCTTTAGATGATCTACAGAGGTTTTCCAGACACTTCTATCCCATCCAGGAGGTTTACATTCCAGAGAACAAAATGTAGTTTTATTCAGAGACTCTATCTGGTAAATCCACAAAAATCCATGATAACAGCATTATTTATCACATTTCATCATAAAAACATCACCATCACTACTATGTTGCTAAGAGACCTCTATTTAGACCTGGACATGATGATGAAGCCACTTCCTGTCAGACTTTCCACCAATCAGAGAGCTTAGATTGACGGTAACGTCCAATCAGGAGCAGCCAAAGATCAACCAGTGAGCAGAAAGTTCTATGTGTGTGTGAAAAGAAGAAAAATAATGCTCCTCTATGGCTGGAATAAAGCCAAGAAGACGTTTCTGATGCACGGTGGCGCCACAAAGCAGCTGAGCTGGAGTTGCTTTAGTGAGGATAGCAGGTAAATAGTAGCAGGAATAACTGGAAATGAGGAAAAAGTGGCAGCTCCTACAGACTGGTTTATACTGGGAGTAAAAGCTGCTACAGACTGGTTTATACTGGGATTAAAAGCTGGGTTAGAAACATTTTTTACAAATATCTTGGAGTTTTAAGGATTAAATTTATTGGTAGCAGGCATCCTGTGTGTGGGACACACAGGATGGGACAGTAAACATTCAGGAAACACTGATTTCTGATTTCAGTCTCAAATGCAGTTTATCTTTGAAGCCCTACTGTACTCCAGTAGCAAAGGATGCTCCTGTTACTTCAGCAACGGTCCAGTAAAATAGTTGCTCCACTACCAGTCTTTTCTCTGTAAACACCTGTTTTCTTAAGACATATTTCTACCGTGTTGTTTCTCAGATCCCCGGCTCCGGCTGTGCGACCGTTGACCTGCAGGCAGGTGTACTTCGGGTGGAAGTGCTGCTGGGCAAAATGTCGTACATGATACATCTAGGTGAGCAGACTTCTGGTTTATTCTTACATTTCTATCTGAGACATCAAAGTGGCACATTTAGTTTATTTTCCTTAATTTATAGCGAACTATAAATACCTGTTAGTGTGTGGCAGAGAAAGCCATCAAGGAATCTAAACACGCTTTCTATGCTCGCTGGAGTTTCTTCACTTTCCTACATCGGATGACGAGGACCTCAGTGAAAAACACCTCGCTATCTCTTTCCTGAAACCTCTGGAACTTTGCTCAGATTCGCCTCAGCTCCATGAATCTCTGCATGTTGATGTCCTCATGTTGATTCCTGCTTTTATGGAGGTTCTTGTCTCCTGCGACAGATTTTTAAATATTTTTTATAAAATTTAAAAAGATGGAAAATCCTTCATTTTTCTGATCTTCCATCCTCATTGACTTTGATGCAGCAGCATCTGCAACGATGCTTCCACTCCTGATGAATCCAACATGGTTTTCACACAGTGTAGAATCGCAGAGAAATAATTCATTCTTTCTGATATTTGAAGCTTATGAGGTTTATCCTCTGAGGGAAATTATAAGAATGTCATTTGTAATAATATAATAATGTTTAATATATTGATAATTTATAATTTGTAATTATTTTCTTTAAAATTTAAATTTCACTTTAAATTTTTATTGAATGATTATTAAATAATTAAGTTAATTGATTAAATGAAGTATGTTTTATCTTGTGTAAAATCCTCCTCGTGTGGATCACAGGCTGTAAAATGAGTGTTTGCATTTTCAGGTCTCGCTGAAGAAGTTGAAGGAAACGTTTCTGGTGAGAGAAAATCTGAGTTGTTTATTTTAATGGTGCTGATGGTGATAATGATGCGTTTCTAACTCATCTCTGATTGGCTAAAATAACTTAAGTGATGCATTAAGGTGACTCCCTTCAACTTCTGAGGTTCAATCAAACTTAAATAGATTCATGTTGTTTATTAAACTCTGGTTATCACCGACAGTCCACACTGCTTCCTCAGTGGGAAAGATCCAGATCAGCATTCGGAAGCAGACTAAAGGAAAATGGACAAGTCTCGGTCAGCCGCGGGAATTCCACAACACCTTTCTATGCAAAAAAGACCGAGGTGAGACTCTCACATCCAGGAACTCTTAAAGTAAAACTAACATGTTTAGAGTCACGTGTAAAGTTATTTTATCCGTCAGATCTGTTTCTCATTACACAACATTTAATAAAGTGGATAACGAGCATCATTCCCGGTCTTCCTATCCAGCCGTCTTCTATCGAGATTGTGTGTTGGTATCAAAGACCGAGGTGACCCATAACACCCATGTGTTCAGACTGCAGGTTCCACATGGGACGGTCATGCATGTGCCTGTTGGAAAACACGTCTACCTCAAAGCCCAAATTCAAGGTAATTCTTTCATCATCCACGTCCAGCAGGACATGCACACCTGGAGGAAAGTGTGAAATATTCCCACAAAAGATCATTTAACTCGCTGAAAAGTTGCTCGTATTGGTCCAGCTCAGATCTTTTAAACATGTACTGTCTAGTTTACAGTCTTTGTGTCGAGACAAGCTGATTTTATCACGTTTAGCTAAATTCAGTAATAATTCGTTAGTAAAGCAGACAAGCAGCTCTCATTATCTCCTAAAACCACAGCAGGGTTTTTCTTTTGTATTATCTCCCTAATTCAGAAGGCAGTATTTCGAAATCATAAAACCAAGCAGGGTTTCAGCACGGGGTGGGGCAGGGGGGGCAGGGGGTCCATGGCTTCTAGTTGCATGACGGAGGTCCCCATGGAAAATAGGTTGGGCACCGCTGCTGTTGCAAAGCAAACATTAGTTTAATTAAAGCAGGAAAGAAGCAGCAACGCAATTATTCATGTGTCAGTCTGCATGTCACGTTATTACTCCCCTATTAAGATTTTTACTGATGTTTGTACATCAATATATTTTTATCCATATTCAGACACTGAGGTAGTGCGGCCGTACACTCCAGTCAATCAAAGCCTGGTAGCCGCTCCCCACCCCCCCTCACAGGACTCAGACCTCTACCTCATGATCAAGGTTTACCCTGATGGAGTTTTCACCCCATATCTCAACAGTCTGCATGTCGGTGAGTCGCGGCCAAGATACAAGTCTGTGAAATAGAACTCATCATATTTTCACTTTAATATACCTTCAAATCTCAGAATGGAAAGTCAAAATGTTCATTTAACCATCTTTAACTGTGTCCTCTGTTCATCCGATCTCCAAGGTGACCACATATCTGTCAGTGGTCCGGAGGGAGCTTTCAGTCTCCGCCCACTGCGTGATGTCACAAATCTCTACCTATTAGCTGCAGGAACAGGGTTCACGCCCATGGCTCGCCTCATCACTCTGGCCCTTCAGGACTTTGACACCATCAGGTAAGATCTTCAGTTCAATTCAGGTTTGTTTACACAGCACCAATTCACAAGAAAGTCATCTTAGTTTACTTTTACACTCATTCTGATTTGTTATGGTCCAATTAAAATCCAGTTTAAAGAAATCCACATTAGCTTAAAACTGTTCATAAAATAATGACCAGCTAAGAAAACCAACGGGTTGGATCAAATCTTCTCCATCCTGAACTGGACGAGGAGACAGTGGAGACGAAAACCTCCATCAGAACCAGAACCAGGAAGGAAAAACTCCATCAGGACCAGAACCAGGAAGGAAAACCTTCATCAGGACCAGAACCAGGAAGGAAAACCTCCATCATAACCAGAACTAGGAAGAAAAACCTCCATCAGAACCATAACCAGGAAGGAAAACTTCATCAGGACCAGAACCAGGAAGGAAAACCTCCATCAGAACCAGAACCAGGAAGGAAAAACTCCATCAGGACCAGAACCAGGAAGGAAAACCTTCATCAGGACCAGAACCAGGAAGGAAAACCTCCATCAGAACCAGAACCAGGAAGGAAAACCTCCATCAGGACCAGAACCCACAAGGAAAACCTTCATCAGGACCAGAACCAGGAAGGAAAACCTTCATCAGGACCAGAACCAGGAAGGAAAACCTCCATCAGAACCAGAACCAGGAAGGAAAACCTTCATCAGAACCAAAACCAGGAAGGAAAAGCTCCACCAGAACCAGGAAGGAAAAACTCCATCAGGACTAGAACCAGGAAGGAAAAACTCCATCAGGACTAGAACCCGGAAGGAAAAACGCCATCAGGACCAGAACCCGTAAGGAAAACCTTCATCAGGACCAGAACCAGGAAGGAAAGCCTCCATCAGGACCAGAACCAGGAAGGAAAACCTCTATCAGAACCAGAACCAGTAAGGAAAACCTTCATCAGGACCAGAACCAGGAAGGAAAACCTTCATCAGGACCAGAACCGGGAAGGAAAACCTCCATCAGAACCAGAACCGGGAAGGAAAACCTCCATCAGGACCAGAACCCACAAGGAAAACCTTCATCAGGACCAGAACCAGGAAGGAAAACCTCCATCAGAACCAGAACCAGGAAGGAAAACCTTCATCAGAACCAAAACCAGGAAGGAAAAGCTCCACCAGAACCAGGAAGGAAAAACTCCATCAGGACTAGAACCAGGAAGGAAAAACTCCATCAGGACTAGAACCCGGAAGGAAAAACGCCATCAGGACCAGAACCCGTAAGGAAAACCTTCATCAGGACCAGAACCAGGAAGGAAAACCTCCATCAGGACCAGAACCAGAAAGGAAAACCTCTATCAGAACCAGAACCAGTAAGGAAAACCTTCATCAGGACCAGAACCAGGAAGGAAAACCTCCATCAGAACCAGAACCGGGAAGGAAAAACTCCATCAGGACCAGAACCCACAAGGAAAACCTCCATCAGGACCAGAACCAGGAAGGAAAACCTTCATCAGAACCAGAACTAGGAAGAAAAACCTCCATCAGAACCAGAACCAGGAAGGAAAAACTCCATCAGGACCAGAACCAGGAAGGAAAACCTTCATCAGGACCAGAACCAGGAAGGAAAACCTCCATCATAACCAGAACTAGGAAGAAAAACCTCCATCAGAACCAGAACCAGGAAGGAAAAACTCCATCAGGACTAGAACCAGGAAGGAAAACCTTCATCAGGACCAGAACCAGGAAGGAAAACCTTCATCAGGACCAGAACCAGGAAGGAAAACCTCCATCAGAACCAGAACCAGGAAGGAAAACCTCCATCAGAACCAGAACCGGGAAGGAAAACCTCCATCAGGACCAGAACCCACAAGGAAAACCTTCATCAGGACCAGAACCCACAAGGAAAACCTTCATCAGGACCAGAACCAGGAAGAAAAACCTCCATCAGAACCAGAACCAGGAAGGAAAACCTTCATCAGGACCAGAACCAGGAAGAAAAACCTCCATCAGAACCAGAACCAGGAAGGAAAACCTTCATCAGAACCAAAATCAGGGAGGAAAAGCTCCACCAGAACCAGGAAGGAAAAACTCCATCAGGACTAGAACCCGTAAGGAAAACCTTCATCAGGACCAGAACCAGGAAGGAAAACCTCCATCAGGACCAGAACCAGGAAGGAAAACCTCTATCAGAACCAGAACCAGTAAGGAAAACCTTCATCAGGACCAGAACCAGGAAGGAAAACCTTCATCAGAACCAGAACCGGGAAGGAAAAACTCCATCAGGACCAGAGCCCACAAGGAAAACCTTCATCAGGACCAGAACCAGGAAGAAAAACCTCCATCAGAACCAGAACCAGGAAGGAAAACCTTCATCAGAACCAAAATCAGGAAGGAAAAGCTCCACCAGAACCAGGAAGGAAAAACTCCATCAGGACTAGAACCAGGAAGGAAAAACTCCATCAGGACTAGAACCCGGAAGGAAAAACGCCATCAGGACCAGAACCCGTAAGGAAAACCTTCATCAGGACCAGAACCAGGAAGGAAAACCTCCATCAGGACCAGAACCAGGAAGGAAAACCTCTATCAGAACCAGAACCAGTAAGGAAAACCTTCATCAGGACCAGAACCAGGAAGGAAAACCTCCATCAGAACCAGAACCGGGAAGGAAAAACTCCATCAGGACCAGAACCCACAAGGAAAACCTCCATCAGGACCAGAACCAGGAAGGAAAACCTTCATCAGAACCAGAACCAGGAAGGAAAACCTCCATCAGGACCAGAACCAGGAAGGAAAACCTTCATCAGGACTAGAACCCGGAAGGAAAACCTTCATCAGGACCAGAACCAGGAAGGAAAAACTCCATCAGGACTAGAACCCGGAAGGAAAAACGCCATCAGGACCAGAACCCGGAAGGAAAACCTTCATCAGGACCAGAACCCGGAAGGAAAACCTTCATCAGGACCAGAACCAGGAAGTATGGCCATCTTCCTAGACGGGTTGGGGGTGTAGAGGACAGGGAAGAGGGGTCAACCAGCAGCAGAACTCTAATCCAGGGATTCCTGCTGAGAAAGAAGAGAAACATGAATGAGTGACAACAACATATGTTTCTACGTGGAGAGTAAAGAGAGCAGAGAGGAGCCCAGTGCATCATGGGACATCGCCCAGCAGCCTTCGTCTATAGCAGCAGGACAAGAGGATGGATCAGGGTCATCAAGCGAGACCTGCTATAAGATTTATCAGGAAGGAAAGTTGAAGATGATCTGAAGGTAGAGACGGGGTCTGCTTCCTGAAGCCAGACTGGGTTTGGTTGTAGCTTCATGAAAACACACTCAGCTCCTCAGAAACATGAACAAGCAACAGAAGAAGAGTCGTGTGTTCTGACAGACTGACCCTCATCCTGTCTGTTTCACATAGATCTAGAACATGTAGATGTTCTGTAGCTCCAGTGATCTTTTAAACCTCAGATTGCCATCTTCACTCAGGTTGTTGTTTAATGTTGAAGTTCTGACCCAGTTTAATGAGCGTTACAGCAGAAATGAGGAGTGAAGTTTCTCCTGTTAGTTTATGCTGCTGAAATGGACAAATTAAATTATTGACAGTTTAATGGTGATGTCAGCAAACTGACCAAGTCTACAACAGGACACGCCTCCTCCTTGTGTTTCATTTTCCTCTCCTGTCACTAATTATATTTGCAAACACTGATTCACAGCAGGTTTGTGTGTTTTCAGACAAACAAAGCTGCTGTTCTTCAACCGACGAGAGGAGGACATCCTTTGGCAGCATGAACTGGAAGAACTGGCAGCTGATGAACGGTATGATTCCTGTAAGGAGTTAGGATGGGCTGTAGGGATGTGGGGAGAACCAGAAAAGAACTACTGGAGGTTTACATCCAGCTGCAAAACCAGTGAGGAGAAAGCTCTATCAATCAATCAATCAGTCAATCAGTCAGTCAGTCAGTCAGTCAGTCAGTCAGATCCCATATACGTTTTAAAAATAAAAAGTAAATAATCAGAAAAGGGTAAAAAAATACAGGTGATAGGAACAGATTAAAATCCTCAGGGTTTCAAGCCAATTTAAAATAAAATAATTTAAAATCAGGATTTAGTAACTAAACCAACACAACAGGTAGACGAGTATCTTCTTAGTTTAATGGGGCAATCACAGATGAAAAGTTGTTTTCTTGAATCTTCCATGTATTTTTAGGTTATGCTGCTATCTTACTTGTCCGACCCACTGGAGACCAGATAGTGCTGAATGTGGAGCCTGTAGATCCTGCAGTAAGGGAGGGTTAGCTTCAGTTAGAACAGCTAACCACAGCAGCAACGTCCAGAATATGAGTGGGAAAGCCGAGACTTTAGAATCTACAGAGGAAGGAAAACTGACCTGTTCGGTGCGTCAGATCATTGATGTTTTTAGCTGATTGTCCCATCAGTCTGTCCCTGGTTGTAGTGGGGGTTATGGTTTGTAACCAGGCCTCTGCTATGAGGCTGAGGTGTGATGCTGCATCTCTGTGAAGCTTATCATCATGCTGCTGTTCTGTGTTTCAGGTTTCAGGTAGAGAATGTCCTCTCCGAGCCCTCTGATAGCTGGACTGGCCGGAAGGGTCGAGTGGACGAGGCCTTGCTGAACGAGGTCCTCACCAGGCCGGACGGGTCCAAATGCTTGGTCTGTGTTTGTGGCCCTGCAGCCTTTACAAAGATCACCATGGGGTAGGAAGGAAGAGCCTTTCACTCTAAAGCTCCATTTGTGCTCATGTGGCGTCTGCGTGCGGTCGGCTACGGCGTGGTTGATGCTTGTGAGTTTGCTCCAACACTCGAGTGTAGGGGGAACGTGTCGCAGGTGTGAAGGTGGCAGCGTAGGTGGTACCTCTGGTAAACTCACCAGGTCAGAGTCCTTTTGGTGGTTCAGGTCGGTAGGTATGTCCTGTTTTGGCGTCCATTATGGTTCAGTGTGTTTATTAGCGATCAGCTCAATCAGCTTCTCATCAACTTGATCCACTGGGTGTTGTTTTTAAAAATGTTCAGCGATAAGATCCAGAAATCTGGCAACATGCGATCCCAAACTGACCAATCACAAGGGAGTACCTCCGCGTAGCCGCCTGCGTAGCAGGGGTGCACGTCAGGTCTGGAAGAGGTGCGCGTTGAGCCTCTCAGAGCTACGCCAAGCCTATGGCGGTGACGCCGTAACAGACTGTACGCAGACGCCGTGCGAGTATAAATCCAGCTTTAGTTTAATTTTTAGTCATATATCCCCACAACAGCAAGCTGTAGTTTACATGATGAAATGGTGACCCTCAGAGATCAGCTGAAATATTATCCAGAACAATAACTCAGAACATCTGCTCCCTGACTGCTTCAACATCCTGGACAAATATTTACCTTCTGTGATTAAAAAAGTTGTTCTTCATGTCATTATTACAGACCGTAGGAGGACACTGCCATAAATGTCTGGCCAGATAAATATTTAGACTCCATGTTGTTTAATAGTCAGAAAATAAAAAGTAGATTGGCTTTTTTTTAAATTAATTTTACTTTAAACAGATAAAAAACTGATAAAGCCGTTTTTCTGTCTGAGACTGATTATAAACCCAAACAAGCTTCTGTTCACACGCCTGTTAAATTTAAACCACAATCAATCGTTTCCAGACTTTTCCACCTTTAACGTGACCTTTAATAACCTGGAAAACCCTGGTCAAGGAGGCTGCAGAGAGACCTGAAGCAACACTCAAAGAGCTGCAGGGGGTTCTGGAAGTTCTGGTTGTCCCTTCGTGAGACAACTACTCAGCTTTATATATAGAGCTCTTCAACACGGCAGCTGAAACAAGCGCTGAACACAGCATGGAAGGAAAAATATTAAAAATAAAATGAAATGCAAAATAGAAACAGAAGTAAAACATTAAAACAATAAAACACACAAAAAAACAAGCGGAGACCAGATAATGTTGAATGTGGAGCCTGTAGATCCCAAGTGGTTCGGGCTGCGGTTCAAGCGGCGGTCCGGGCGGCGGTTCAAGCGGCGGTCCGGGCTGCGGTTCAAGCGGCGGTCCGGGCTGCGGTTCAAGCGGCGGTCCGGGCGGCGGTCCGGGCGGCGGTTCAAGCGGCGGTTCGGGCAGCGGTTCAAGCGGCGGTTCAAGCGGCGGTTTGGGTAGTGCAGCTGCGCTCAATCCCAGGTCAGTTGGGATGAATGAAGGAAAGATGATCAGAAACGGTTCATATTCATATATCTGAACGTTTTTCTGGCAGCATATAAGTTGTGCAATCCTTCGTTCATGAGGTTCCAGGTTAATAAAGGGGTGTGAAAACTTATTATATTTACTGTGCATCTCTGTCTCCCAATTCAGTTCATTTCAGTTCAGCTTTATTAGTGTAGCAGCACTTCATAACATCATCTCAGGGCTTTACAGACCAATCAGTTCCAGCCAGTTCATGACAAATAACAGCCTAGTTAAGGTAAACCAACAGATTGCATCAAATCTTGACTTCGATCCAATCCCCCAACCTGAGCTGCAGTGGGCGACAGTGGAAAGGAAAAACTCCCTTTTAACAGGAAGGAAAAACCATCCACCAGAACCCGGCTCAGGGAGGGCAGCCATCTGCCTCAACCAGTTGGGGTGGAGAGGAGAGCAAAGAGAGGCCAACAGACACTTTTAGCCAGGAAGACCTGTTGAGAGAAAAGAAATACTATAGGATTTATCAGAAATTAAGGCTTTAAGCTGGATCTTAAAGGTAGCGAGCGTGTCTGCCTCCCAAACCCAAACTAGACAACCTGCAGTCTGAGAGCAAAATGCTCTGTTGGGAATATGTAGAACTGTGAGATCTTTGATATACAATGGAGCCTGGTCATGGAGAGCTTTATATGTGAGGAGAGGAATTTAAACTCTATCCTGGATTTAATGGGCGGAGAGGGCTTCAGATATTTTTATCCATAGATTGAATGTGTAGATGCAGTGATGCCACAGATTACTTGAAAAAGTAATCTGACCACTGATTACTGATTACTTCTTTAAAAAGTAATCTAGTTACTTTACTGATTACTAAGGTTTAGAAGTAACTAAGTTAGATTACTAGTTACTTTATTAGTTAAAACCCCCCAAACAAAAAAATGACAATCGATTTTTTTTCGTATATACTTTACTGAAAGTGCATTAGTTACGAATGGTGACTTTACAATGTTTTGCAACTTGTAACTTTTAATTGTTTTTCACCTTCTATGAACATAGTCAGTCTCTTATTAACTTTGTAAATCATTCAGTGCTTCTTCCCTACCATCATATACATTAATTCAAATGAATAACAATAAAATAAAGCAACATCTCTCGTTATGGTCACAGCATTAAAGCAGCAATTGGTTTTACATAACATCTAACACCAGCTTAACACCAAACGTGGCTATGAGTGATGTGGCCTTCATCCTATGTTTATGGAAAAGAGGGAGAAGTGAACCAGTGGTTATATCTCAGTAAGAGAAGCTTCTCAAATCTCTTGTCAGATAATCTGTTCCTTTTAGGAGTGAGCACCAAACCTCCGAGACTAAAAAGTCGCTCGACAGGAGCACTAGATGGAGGTGGAGTGTTATACTTCAGGAATATTTTCTTTATGGTAGGAAACACATCCAAAACCTGAAGTTCATGCCCTGACCTTAGGTAGTCCATCACTTCCTTTTCTGCCACATACCCCTCCTCTGGCTCAGTCTCAAAGGAGAAAAAGTCCACCTCAACATCGCTGGTAGATGTTTTGGTGACAATGGCAAGACTTTGTGCTGCAGCAGGAGTAGCAGGAGTAGCAGGACCAGTGGAGCGACACTCTTCTATCAGGAGCTCCTTTATTTGCTCCCTCCTGCCTTCATCTCTCAGCCACCGGACTTTAAATTTTGGACAGCTGACAGCTGCAAGGAGGGCATCTTTATTGTCCAGCACACCCGCAAAGCGATTCCCGATAGCCTGAAAAACATTTTTGATATGTTTACAACCATATTGTATGTATTTGTAGTCTATAAAGCTTAGGCTACAATTTATTTATCCCAGAAATATTTGCAAACCATAAGTGGGATTAACATTATGGATATTTTTAATATGATTTTCAGTGATACAGTTATTACTCAAAAATTTTAAATATCCTGAATGAGTGCCTGCAGTTCTGTGCATTATTGTAACTTAACTTCAAAGAAAGAATGCACATATATAGACAAATGTTATGCAATATATATATACAATATATATATTGTTGATAAGGGTTTGCACCTTCAGAAAACCTCATATTAAAAAATTCAGAAAATTAGAATATTTCGTGGAATCAATAAAAAATTATTTTAAATACAATACTCAGAGTAAACTTTGGATCTGTACTTAGTACATAAAATGTATTGGTTTCCCCTTTTATGCTGAATTACTTGAATAAGACAACTTTTCCACCATAGTCTAATTTTCCAAGTAGCACCTGTATTTGTGCTAACAACTTACATACTGCAATATTGTGTTTTATGTTCATGAATAGTGCAGTATAAAAATGTCAAGATGGAACATACCTGCACTATGGCATCTGGAAGGCCTGCAGTAGTCTTGGAGAGGGTGTCCTTCAGAGCCAGGGTCTTTTGCATCAAGACTTCAAGAGTTGGTAGTAGAGTCCCATAAGGGCAGTCAGCTTGTAAAATGTCCAGTCCGACAGTGAGAGGCTTCATGGCAGTGCAGTACTCAGCCAGGAAATGATATTCTTTATCCTTGAAGCATGTCACTCCAACCTTGGTGCACAGGGTATTAAGCTCCTGCATGGGGATTTCTGTTATTCTTGTTACAGCGTCATAAAATGAATTCCACCTTGTGGATGTTGGCACCAAAAGCTTCTTTTTGCTGACCTCCTCCACCATTTCTGAAGCCAGTGTAGACCGACTTGCTTTGGTCCACAGGGCTGTACATTTGGCGGTGCTGCTCCTGTACACAGCTTTGCTGTCCACGCTGCCCAACAAATATTTCTCCACATCACTAGTAGCAATAATATTTAAAGTATGGGAAGCACACCTGTAGTGCGGGGGGAGAGTCACCTGCCCATCATTTTCTGCAGAGAGGATTTCTGCCAAATCTGCAAAAGTGACATCATCCGCGGTAGGAACATCTTCTTCCTCCCCCATATCATCATCGTCGGACTCTGCAGGCTGATAGACTTTAAAAGCTTTTACGAAGTTTGAACCATTATCGGTCACCGTTGCAACAACTTTTATTGATCAGTCCATATGATGAATGGATGTTTTCAAGTTCTGTACCAATAACATCGTAGGTGTGCCTGCCACGAATTCTCCGACATGCCAATGCAGCTTTGTTACGTTCTAATGTTGATCTACTGATCCAGTGCAGCGTTACCCCCATGTAACTCCGGTTATTAGCAGTCCAAATATCTGCTGTTGTTGACACAAAGTTAACCTCGTTTAGCGCGGCCTTCAGGTTCTTCTCCATGTCTGCATACTCCTGCTCCAAGTATGATGAGAAAGACGCTCTGTGGGGCAGCCCAGGATTGGCACCACTGGTAGGGATTTTGTCTATTATGGCACGGAAAGCGGGTGAGTCGACGGTATTCAAAGGTAACATTTCCTCAACAACATATCGCCCAACCAATTTCTTCAGCTCTTTCCCACTGATTTGTTTATTACTGAAGTCCAGTTTTTGCTGTTTGAGCGGAGGACCTCCTGCCGAAGTCGAGGCTTCCCTAGTTCCATCTTTACTTGGCGCCTTTTCTATCAATTCAGTGGCACTGTGCAGTGACTCCAAATGCTTCTTCAGATTAGATGTGGTGTTTTTAGCAGTTGACAATGTCTTGTTACCAGCGCAAAGTTTACAACGTACTTGAATGTTTTTCTCTTTAGATGAAATAAATTGAAAGTAATGGCGGAATTTCCAATGTGAAAACGCACCTTTTTCTTCTTGTTCCATTGTTGAGCTTGTGACCATCAACATAAGTAAATACATGAGTTCATGTCACGTTCTCGCGATAACCGGACTTTAACGTCCACCTCAGTTCCAGAGGCAGCTTGCAAGTTTTGAAAATTACGGGGGAAAAAAAAAACGAAAAAAAAAAAAAAAAAAAAAGCATAAGACAAATCTGCATTATGTTTTACGTTTACACATGAGAAAATAATGAAATAGTAACGGACTTATTAAAAAAAAAAAATCAATTCGGTTTGGAATAGGTTCTGATGAGGGAAGTGGAGAGGCGGACCTCCCATCATGCACCAGGGTAATAAGTTTCTATATCATATTTTTTTCTAAAGTCATGTGCAGTGAATGATTTGTGTTTGTCGATTTAAAAAAGGTCAAGTTTCAGCGAAGAAAGGTAACTGCATGCTTACGAGTACATAAAATTTCTGTACCACCGTTAATGAGAAGGTGTGTTGAGTTAGATAAATACACTTTCGTCCACGGCGCTTGATTTCAAAGCATATGTGAAAGGAGTGGGGAGTGCCGAAGTAACGCAGGACGAATATGAAGAGTAACGGTAATTTGATTACATTGTAGGACATCCTAACGCGTTAGATTATATTTTGTTAAAATATGTAGTCAGATTACTGTAACGCGTTGGCATCTCTGTGTAGATGGTATAAAGAATGTGCTGACGGAGACCTGTGGTGTCATCAGCGTTGCTTTTTTTCTGCTTCCTGTTCATCTCTCAGGTTGCTGAAGCAGCTGGGCTTTAGTGAAGAGGAGCTCCACGCCTTCCAGGGATGAAGAGTTCCTCCTCAAACTGACTCCACTCCTGCAGAGACTGAGTGCCTGGAGCCGAAGCACAGAGAGGATTTTAACCTTTAGACTTTTATGTATTTCTATGCACCAAGAACACGATGATGCTAACAGCACTCAGACAATCCATCCCAGGGTTTCACAGTGCAGCCAGATTTTCATGTTTCTGGACAGTTTATTCAAACCTGTGAGATGTTAAGGTGTGTGAAATAAAAGCAGTAAAATATCCATAGAGAACCAATGAGAGCG
Organism: Melanotaenia boesemani; assembly: GCF_017639745.1. Classification (NCBI taxonomy): domain Eukaryota; kingdom Metazoa; phylum Chordata; class Actinopteri; order Atheriniformes; family Melanotaeniidae; genus Melanotaenia; species Melanotaenia boesemani. Next base: position 35,954,435 of record NC_055687.1, read on the forward strand.
AGTCTCAGCGGGACTCAGACGTTCGGTCATCAGGTCATTCAGATGTAGGATCAGAACCAGAGGCCTCATTTATCAAGCTGGCGTAGGAACAAAACCCGGCCAAAAATACACCAAAAATAGTCAACTTTTGGGATTTATAAAAACAAAACTTGTCGGAAAAATGTTCCTTCCTCCAGGCAACTCTGACCCAGGCGTACGCACAAAATCTGGGAAAATGGGAAACGGCGACACCAACGGTCCATGATGGTCAAAATAATGATGTGAAATGTGAGACATTTGTACATAATCCACTATGACCTTTCACACCACATATTAATTCTCCACCAGATAAAGTCTCAGATTTACATGGAAACGTCAAGCTGCTCAGTCTGATCAATAATTCCTTCATACAGCACCGATTCACCAGTCATCCCAGCTTTACAGACGCAGTTCAGTTCATTCTAGTCCAGTTCAAACAAATCCAGTGTCCACATTAAACCAGGTTATAATAACTGTGTTCTTATGAAGCAGGGAGCAAATCAGTTCAAACTAAATGAATCTTTATTTATAGAACACTTCACATACCAAGAGGTACCAAGAGTGCTGCACAGGTAAAATAATACATAAAAACAACAACAAAAAACAATAAAAAAGAAAGGAAAACCTCCATCAGGACCAGAACCGGAAAAAAAAACCTCCATCAGGACCAGAACCGGAAAAAAAACCTCCATCAGGACCAGAACCGGAAAAAAAAACCTCCATCAGGACCAGAACCGGGGAGGAAAACCTCCATCAGGACCAGAACCGGAAAAAAAAACCTCCATCAGGACCAGAACCGGAAAAAAAAACCTCCATCAGGACCAGAACCGGGGAGGAAAACCTCCATCAGGACCAGAACCGGGGAGGAAAACCTCCATCAGGACCAGAACCAGGGAGTAAAAACCTCCATCAGGACCAGAACCAGGATGAAAAACCTCCATCAGGACCAGAACCAGGATGAAAAACCTCCATCAGGACCAGAACCGGGGAGGAAAACCTCCATCAGGACCAGAACCGGAAAAAAAAACCTCCATCAGGACCAGAACCGGAAAAAAAAACCTCCATCAGGACCAGAACCGGGGAGGAAAACCTCCATCAGGACCAGAACCAGGGAGTAAAAACCTCCATCAGGACCAGAACCAGGATGAAAAACCTCCATCAGGACCAGAACCAGGATGAAAAACCTGCACACTCCTGCTTAATTAATGACAATGTGAGATATTTCTGCGTGGAGGGTAACTCATAAGTGAAGGTTCTGCTTCCTGAGCTCCCAGTTAGAGTTTAAGATGTTTGTGCTGTTATTTTTGTGAACGTAGTGAAATGAGTTAAAGGAGAAATAAAATATTTGGACATTTCCAGGTCTTTAAATTGTACTGATGGTGTGTCAAAATATTCTTAATTTAAGCTTCTATTCAAGTCTAATTTAGCCATTATGAATGGTTATTTATTTATTCTTTTTAATGAATAAATCCTTCTTTTTGTGCATTTGTCATTGAGAAAATAGTTTATATTTACTGTTTCCATTAAACCTTTAAATCAAGGGTCTGAGCTTTTCCAATCCAAAGAGCCATTTCCCCTCAGCCAGCTAAATAAAACTCACCCAGAGCCGTAAATGTTACCAGACCCTTTGATAAAAGACAACCTATCATTTCTGATAAAAGAGAAGGAAGCTAACCCTGAAGCTAGCTGCAGATTCACCCATGAGGAATCAGGTCTCCTCCACCTCCACATTGGTGTGAGGCAGAAAGTTTAGCAGATGCTTCTGTTGGAGTTTCCACCCATAGTGGAGGCAACAGACCAGAGCAGCACGGTTACTAAACCCTCAGAAGTGTTGCTTCAGGAGCAAAAAGACGAGGAGAATCACTGGTTTTGTGGTAGATGAACACTCCTGTGTTTAGTTCACCTGGTACAGCAGCCCCTATATAAATGCAGCCAAACCAGGTTCAATACCAATGCCTCCCAGACCCACTTTCTCATCTACCTACTGGGTAATAAAGGAAACTAGAGCCCACACAATGTTAAATATATAACAATGAACAAACACTTGGATCTATAACAAACACATTATACAAATAATATTTCACATGGAGATAAACATGGAATTTCCATTTGGAGATAAAGTATTTTTTCATTTCATTATTGACGACATCATTATGACTTCAGAACTAATCGACTAATCAGTTTTAAAAGGCCTGAACAGTCAACTTTTAAAAAAATGCCAAAATGCCCCTCCCTTGGCAGGACACAGCATGCTTGGTTTGGGGTCTTTATCAATCAGTCAATCAGCTTTTATTTATAAAGCACTTTTCATACAATAATGCAGCACAAAGTGCTTTCCATGGTTAAAACAATCCGGCAAGCTGTTCCACAGACGAGGACCATACCACTGGAAAGCTGCCTCTCCGTGAGTATGTGTCCTGACTTTAGGTACAGTCAAGAGGCCAGTATCGGATGACCTCAGGGGCCGCAAGGGTTCATAAGGTAAAAGCAAATCTGAAAGATAAGAAGGCCCAAGACCATTAAGACATTTAAAAACCAGTAAGAGAACCTTAAAGTCGATCCTGAAACACACGGGGAGCCAATGCAGTGATTCTAAAACCGGTGTAATGTGGGCCCGCCCTCTGGTCTTCGTCAGCACATGAGCAGCTGAGTTCTGTAGAAGTTGTAGAGGTGCAATACTCTTTTTCTGAAGACCAGAGAGCAGGGCATTACAGTAGTTAATACGACTGGTGATAAAAGCATGCATCAGCATCTCCGTGTTGGCCCGAGAGAGAATGGGACGGACTCTGGCTATGTTTTTTAGGCGATAAAATCCTATTTTAGTAACATGCTTAATATGTGGAATAAAACCAAGCTCAGAGTCAAAAATAACGCCCAGGTTTTTTACTTGTGATGATGGGTTTAATGCGGATGCCTGTAATTTAGCTAAGAGTTTCTCTCTCTGAGCCTCAGGACCAATGATTAAAACTTCAGTTTTGTCCTGGTTAAGCTGTAAAAAGTTTTCTGCCATCCAGGATTTGATGTCTAAAATACAGTTGAAAAGGGCATCCATTGGTCTCGTGTCATCAGGAGACATGGAGATGTACAGCTGAGTATCATCAGCATAACTGTGGAAGTTTACTCCATGCCTCCTGATGACACTGCCAAGAGGGAGCATATACAAATTAAAAAGAACAGGGCCTAAAACTGACCCTTGAGGCACACCACATGCCATTTTATGGATCTTAGAGGAGCATGTATCCAAACTTACCATATAAGTTCTGTCTGTGAGAAAGGAAGTGAACCAGTTGTGAACAGCACCAGAGAGGCCCACCAGGTGTTTTAGTCTGTTTAAAAGAATAGTGTGGTCTACTGTGTCAAAGGCTGCACTAAGATCCAGTAGTACCAAGACTGAGAGGTTCTGTGAGTCACAGTTAATCCTAAAATCATTTAAAGCCTTCAGGAGAGCAGTCTCTGTGCTGTGGTTCACCCTAAATCCAGACTGATATGTCTCAAGGATATTTCTACTATTTAAAAAACCATTAAGCTGAATAAAAACCAGTTTTTCTAAAATTTTACTTAAAAATGGTAAGTTGGATACAGGTCTGTAGTTATTAAGATCATTACAATCCAAATTGCTTTTCTTCAGAAGGGGCCTCACCACCGCCGTTTTAAAGGCCGCAGGGAAAACGTGCATCTGAAGAGAGCAATTTATCATGCATAAAAGCTCGTCTTTAAAAAATCCATAAAATGATTTAAAAAGTGAAGTGGGAATTGGGTCTAAAAGACATGTGGTGGGTTTTACTGTGGAGAAAACTTTATCAAGGATCTCAGCATTTACCAGGACAAAACTGTAAAAGTATTTATATAGCGCTTTAATGTACCTGGAATGATACCCAGAGGGCTTTACATTATACATCACATTCACTTGTTCACACATTCACACACTGATGGTGGAAGCTGCCATGCAAGGCGCTAACCACGACTTATCAGGAGTAATCTGGGGTTCGGTGTCTTGCTCAGAGACACCTCAACATGAGTTTGACAGGCAGAGGGTCAAACCGTCAGGCAACAAGACGACCACTCTTCACAAGAAGCAGCGGAGTGGAATATTTAATGTGGCTCGTTGCTCTGACACAGAACCTGCAGCCCGGTCAGTCAGCTGGTGTATTAGACCTGATCAGTGGAGAGAAGGGAGATGATTGCTTAACTACGTGACACAAACGTTTCAGAGGGCGGGTGAAGCTCTTACAGCTTGTGTGTGTCCACAGGATGATGCCACAATCTGTTTCAGTCACAGATAGTTTCCTAAATCGTTTTTATTGCAAGAAATATTATTTACCATTCACTCTGATCATTAAATGTGTATCAAGCTAGTAAGTCTGTCCTAAATCGTTTTTATAATGTTATCCATCCTTCACTCTGTATCAAGTAGTAAGTAAGGTAATCAAGACAGAAAGACAGGCGACGACATATTAAAATTAAATGCAACGTTGCCGTTGATCGTGACGTTTGAAGGACGGAGATTTAACTGCGACAGATGTGTATACGGAGAATATCACACACTAGGATTTCTTAAAGTTGTGTATATGGAGGGTATCCAATGCTAGGATCTATCACAGATGTGTATCTGCCGCATATCCTATACTAGGATTTGCCATAGATGTGTATACGGAGGGTATCCTATAATAGGATCTGTTACACACCGATCTTCCCGTATGTCCCCGGAAACAGTCAGGATGTGCCGCGGATACGGAGACTTGTATCCGCTTGGATCTCTCCGGATCTTTGGTCTTTTTGTCCAGTGATCTACCAACCATAGGAAATTTATCATTTTTAAAGAACCACATTTTTATTTCTATTTTTAGGTTTTGAAATAAAGAAAAGCAAATCTTTTGCAGAAAGAGGAAAGAAAGACTTTATTATGTGGGATGAAGAAAAATAGTTTAAAAACAAAATTACTGCTACTTTTAGTGTCGTGATGTTGTGGAAAGTCAATGCAATTATTCCATGAAAAACACAAAAAAAACACAGAAAACTTGTTAAAACCCTGCATTTGTTATTATATATATATTTAAAACAATAGTTAGCTCTTTAGCATGTTTAGGCATGTATTAAGAGCCACAGTGAAGGTCCAGAGAGACACTTGCTGCTCTGGAGCCGCAGGTTGAACACCCCTATAAAAGAAGAGCAAAGTCTCCACATAGATTCACTAATCTCTCCACTTATTGATGTACTTCATGTACTCTAACAAGATAACTATATAATGCAAACTCATAAAAAGTAGTTTGATGTTTCTCACTTATCTAAAACCTTGATATTTATTTCAGGAAATTGGACAAAGTTTCTTTTTTCTTACACTGAGATGAGGGATGCACCGATACTGATACCAGTATAGTATCAGTCTGATACTATGATACACTGTGCATGTACTTGTACTCATAAAAGTGTTCAAATACTACACAACCCAATACCAATGTGAAAACCAGGACTGCCAACATTAACATGTTAATACAAACAGAATTATTATTAATATTCATCATGTGGTTACGGCGGTGAACAAAAACCACTTTAACCTCCTTATTTGTGAAGGTGGTGACAGTTTTCTAGTCTTACATGTGGAGGAAGCAGCAGGATGACCCGTGTGATCATCACACCAGCCTCTCTGACATCCTGGTCCACACTCCTTACCAGTAAAAACTAATGGGATCTATTAGTACTCATGTCGGTACTCTGTATTAGCCAGTACTTAAATGTCTTCCCTAGCGAAGATGGCTGCTTGTTGCAGTGTGTGTTCTGGGACTGGAAGGCCTTGAAACAAGTTTTAAGTTATAATTGGGTCTAAAAGAGTCTCAGTGAGTTTATTTAATATAATGTGCCTGTAAAATAACCGATTTTAGGATAAAGTAAGTAAAAACCATAAGACACGGTTAATAACCTTCCGCGCTCTGCTCCCTCTCTAAACCAGACCAAGAAGGCTTTTTGTTGGAAAAAAGATTCTAAGTCTTGCTTAGATTCATCATTTTTGCAGTGATTCTTCGAGTAATGATTTTTTCCTTCAACAAAAAAACACCTGAATGTGACACAGAGCTGCTCTGTCCTGTGCTGCGTTCGAGGACCAGTTTTTAGCAGTAATTTAAAGTCTCCAGTGATTGGACAGCAGAGCCAGCGAAGCTGCATCTCGCCTGACGTAGTCGACAGCGCTGATGTTTAAATCTGATCAGGTCTGTTTCTGTTTAAGCCTACTTAAGCTACTGTGAATGTTTTTATTTCTTTGTTTTATTTAAGCCTTCTTTCTACGCATTTTTTCATTAGAAAAATGAGTTTACTATTTAAAATTTTATCAAACTTTTGAATGAACAACTTAAAAAAGTCTGAACATTATGACGCTTTAGATTCACTAATCTCTCGTTCTTGATGCACTTGTAATGGCAAACGTTCCTACTCGCTCTCCTTCAGTCGGTGTACCTGTCCTATGAGCCTAATCTTTCCTTGCATCCGATTGGCTGCATGGTGTGTCAGTTAAAATAAAGTCCCCCCGCTGTGGTAGGTCAGCTCTACACCGGTCCCTTCTATCTGTAGACCCCCAACCACCATGAGCTCTGACGACTGGGAGCAGTGTTTCTTCCTTCTCCGTATCATGACATGAACATCACACACCATGTTTTCTTCTTCATGTGCTTCTAGGCTGTTGGTCACGTATTCACATCTTAATGCAGATGTGGCTCCAAATGAGGGCACATGCACTCCAGCGGGTACAAGAGAAAATAGAGAAAAAGTGCTTTTGTATAATTTAATAATAGTGTCACAAATATTTCAGTAAAATATAAAGAGAAGCTTATAAACTAAAGTTTAAGGTACATATTCTCTGGATTGGAACGCCTTCACTGTTTCTTTCATGTCCACTTTGTTGCAGCATTGATTTATTTCTGAGGACAGCCTCCTTTCCTCCAAGCGGTTCCTTTTCATATCATTTTTACTGAATTCTTTCTCATTTTGTATTTTAGAAATTGCCATTTGTTGGAATAGTTGCAGAGACTCTGAATTTTGAATTTCAATGATCGTTTCTTTTATGTGTTTACAATCATCTTCAATTTTCAGTCGGCAGGAGTTAAATTTCCAGTAACTTTTGTGTTTTCTACCATTGCTGGCAGAGCCGAGTTTCCTTTCTACAATGCACAGATCGGTTAGTGGAGCTTTGGAAATGAAATTAGCAGCTGGCTCAGCGACCAGCCAGGTCAGTCCTAGAGTTGGTTTGTGCCCAGTAAACAGTTTCTTTCCTGGATTTTGGATTCTCCATGTATCTACTAGTGACTTCTGTCTGTGACTTACTGACTGTAGTGAAAATTTTCAAACTGGGAGGGGCCTCTGTCTTTCCATTCATCTGCTGTCACATTCCAGTCGCCTCCCATTATAATATGTGGGGTATAGGAGTTTAAATTCTGAAACCATATTAGTTACAATTTCAAACAGAGACAGAAATGGTTTTGTGACCATATATATTAACTGTTCAAGTAGGTTCAACTTTTATCCCGTGAGCTTCAGTGAGCTTCTTGGTCCATTTCATACAGTGCAGCAAAAGAGTATTTATTCAGCCACCAATTGTTCAAGTTCTCCTACTTAAAAAGATGAGAGGCCTGTAATTTTCATCATAGGTAAACCTCAACCATGAGAGACAAAATGAGAAAAAAAAATCCAGAAAATCACATTGTCTGATTTATAATGACTTAATTTGCTAATTATGGTGGAAAATAAGTTTTTGGTCAGTAACAAAAGTTCATCTCGTACTTTGTTATGTACCCTTTGTTGGCAATGACAGGTGAAACGTTTTCTGTAAGTCTTGACCAGGTTTTCACACTGTTGCTGGTATTTTGGTCCGTTCCTCCACGCAGATCTCCTCTACAGCAGTGATGTTTTAGGGTTGTCGCTGGGCAACACAGACTTTCAACTCCCTCAGAAGACTTTCTATGGGGTTGAGATCTGGAGACTGGCTAGGCCACTCAAGGACCTTGAAATGCTTCTTATGAAGCCACTCCTTCGTTGCCCAGGCGGTGTGTTTGGGATCATTGTCACGCTGAAAGACCCAGCCATGTTTCATCTTCCATGCCCTTGCTGATGGAAGGAGGTTTTCACTCAAAATCTCATGATGCATGGCCCCATTTATTCTTTCTTTACATGGATCAGTCATCCTTTGCAGAAAAGCAGCCCCAAAGCATGGTGTTTCCACCCCCATGCTTCACAGTAGGTTTGGTGTTCTTTGGATGCAACTCAGCATTCTTTCTCCTCCAAACACGACAGCTTGAGTTTTTACTGAAAAGGTTTCATCTGACATTCTCCCAATCCTCTACTGGATCATCCAAATGCTCTCTAGCAAACTTCAGATGGGCCTGGACATGTACTGGCTTAAGCAGGGGGACACGTCTGGCCGTGCAGGGTTTGAGTCCCTGGCGGCGTAGTGTGTTACTGATGGTAGCCTTTGTTACTTTGGTCCCAGCTCTCTGCAGGTCTTTCACTAGGTCCTCCCGTGTTCTGAGATCTTTGCTCACCATTCTCATGATCATTTTGACCCCACAGGGTGAGATCTTGCGTGGAGCCCCAGATGGAGGGAGATTGTCAATGGTCTTGTATGTCTTTCATTTTCTAATAAATGCTCTCACAGTTGTTTTGCACGAGGAACAAGCCTTCTGTAATCAAGCTGTTTTTATTAGCCTTCAAAGCAGCCGTGAGGACTGCGGTGGGGCCTCGCTTTACCTCCCCTCATTCTCGTTCTACAGGTCCTTCGCAAAAAATTAAAATATCAAGAAAAAGGTCAAAATTTTTATCACTCGTTTCAGAAAGTGAAACATTCGTGACACACAGAGAAAAATATTCCAAGCCAATAGTCCATGTGCTGGTCCACTGGGCTTGATTAAGTCCAGAGTCCATGCAGCTGTCTACCAGGAGATTTTGGAGCACTTCATGCTTCCTTCAGAAAAGCTTTTTGGAGCGTTTGACCCACTGCCAGGAGAACCAGAACCTGGCTCAATGACCATGGTGCTACTGTGAATGACTGGCCAGCACACTCGCCTAACCTGAAGATGACACCAGACCCAACAATGCAGACGACCTGCATCGAAGCAACCTGGGCTTCCATCACACCTGAGCAGGCTGACTGCCTCCACGCTGCAGAGACCCAACCAAGTACTGAGTGCATAGGAACATACCTGTCTGCAGCCTGACATCTGTTTAAAATATCCTTTTTATTCATCTTATGCAATATTCTAATTATCTGAGACTGAATTTTGGGTTTACATTTTCTGTAAGCCATAATCACCACAATTCCAAGAAATAAAGGCTTAAACCTTTCCCCCTGTGTCATATATGAGTTTCACTTTCTGAAATGAGTGACACAAAACAGACCTTTTTCATGATATTCTAACTTTCTCAGGTGTAACTGTATCTGTGGCCATAGCTTCTTCCTCGCTTCTTCGTCCTCTCTCGATAGCTCGGCCATGAAATCTACATATCGTCTCCTTGACGAGCCTCCGTGTAAACAGCACCACAACAGGGCGAGGTTTGCTGTCACCCCTTCAGCCGACTGTATGATGTCAACATATCTTCTTCCAGCTGACGGACTTCTACGTTGGGAATGAGCTTGTTGAAAAACAGCAGGCCATCTGCTTTGACGTTTTCTCCTTCGACTTTCAAGCACCACCTCGTCTTGTATCTTTCCTGCTCTGAAACCCGCTCTGAGCTCAGCAGTTCATTTTGTGTTCCTGTCTTCGTCTTTAATTCCTTGATCCCTTCATTGTTAAACTGGACAGCTTTTGCTAAGCTGACTATCATGTAGCTGCTCTGCTGAACTTGTTGTCTGAGTATTGTGCGTCAAATTTTTGTCATGTTTCAAATGGTTTCTAATATTGTGGTATTTGAGACATTATCAACCTGCTCAGCCTTACTTTTCCTACAACTGGAATCTTACTGGAGTGGCGGGTGCCGCATCTTTCCTTTTGCTAGCTGTGTTTGTTTCCGTGGCATAGTCATGCTAACATTTCATTTTCTGCTCTTGCTTTATCGCCATCTGTCATTGCAGCGTTTCCTTCATGTTAAGGTTTCGATTGTTCATCTTTGGTTTCATTTGGACCTTGAGGAGTGGTTGTCAGAGTTCATGTTGGCCTTTTATTTGGGACAAAGCGAATGCAGCTATGACCAGATTAACAGCTCCACATGCCATCTTGTCATAAGTCCCTAAGACAGGAAGGTTTGAAACAGGAAGTAGGTCTGAAACAGGAAGTAGGTCTGAGGCAGGAAGAAGGTCTGAGACAGGAAGTAGGTCTAAGACAGGAAGTAGGCCTAAGGCAGGAAGTAGGTCTGAGACAGGAAGCAGGTCTAAGACAGGAAGTAGGCCTAAGGCAGGAAGTAGGACTGAGGCAGGAAGTAGGTCTAAGACAGGAAGTAGGCCTAAGGCAGGAAGTAGGTCTGAGAAGGAAAGTAGGTGTGAGACAGGAAGTAGGTGTGAGTCAGGAAGTAGGTCTGAGACAGGAAGTAGGTGTGAGACAGGAAGTAGGTCTGAAACAGGAAGTAGGTGTGAGACAGGAAGGTTTGAAACAGGAAGTAGGTCTGAGACAGGAAGCAGGTCTGTGAGGCAGCTTTACCTGAAGATGAATGTGCTTCTATGATTATTTAGTTTTTACTTAGGATGAAGATGTAGGAAAAGAAACCGTTTGGCTCAGTTTTATTTTCAGTACGTCTTCAATAAATTACAATAATTTAAACAAAAAGTAAAAAATCTGCACAGAGAACAGCAGGAAGCTGAATTGCCATCAGATCAGCTGTTCTGGAGGAGGGGGGCCATCTTCAGGGTGTCAGGAGTGGGGAGGACCACCCCCTGTTGTTGGAGGTGTCTCAGGATGTCCAGGATGGAGTCCAGCTCTGAGCGGAAAGCCTCCAGCTCTCTGCTCTTGTCCTGGGCCAGACGCCGCCATCGCTCAACCTCTGACTGGAGATCAGCTTCAGGAACCTGCAGCATCCCTCCGACGACCTGCAGACCCCCCCACAGACATCGTCTTTCATCAGAGGGTCTGTTTACTGCTACTGAGAATAACCTGATGGAAAAATGTTCTGATCTCATCAGAAACAGACAGAAATTCTAAAAACATTTTCTTTAAATTTACTGATTTAATGTGTCAGAGATCCACTGAAAGAAGACGCTCCAGGTTTTAGTTTCTTCCAGAGTAAATAATAAATGATTTATTAAGTGTTTCTCTGTCATTCACTAACTCAGAGGAACTTTAAGTCTAACGTTGGGACATATCCTCTCCACCTGTTCAACTTCCTGTTAACACAAATATCTGCTCAGCCAATCACATGGCAGCAACTCAACACATCTGGTCATGTAGACGTGGTGAAGACGACTTGCTGAAGTTTAAACCAACTCCAGCTCAGCTGCTTTGTGGCGCCACCGTGCATCAGAAACGTCTTCTTGGCTTTATTCCAGCCATAGAGGAGCATTATTTTTCTTCTTTTCACACACACATAGAACTTTCTGCTCACTGGTTGATCTTTGGCTGCTCCTGATTGGACGTTACCGTCAATCTAAGCTCTCTGATTGGTGGAAAGTCTGACAGGAAGTGGCTTCATCGTCGTTTCCAGGTCTAAATAGAGGTCTCTTAGCAACATAGTAGTGATAAGTGATCTACTGGGGCGGCTGTAGCTCAGGGGGAAGAGCAGTTGCCTTCCAAAGGGAAGGTCGGTGGATCAATTCCTGATTACATGTGTCACACCCTTGGGCAAGACACTAAACCCCAAGTTGCTTTCTGATCGGGGTGTGTATGTGTGTGAATGTAATTTGTAGTGTAAAGTGCTTTGAGTGGTCAAGCTGACTGGAAACGTGCTGTACACGTCTATTTATTTCCCTTCGGTCACATCATTCGTCACCATGGACTTAATTTTCACTTAGAGAATAAGACAGAACTCCTCATTTCCGGACCCAGTTCTCTTCTCCCCTCTGTACAGAACTTTACCCTCCTCACTGATGGTCTCATGGTCACCCCCTCCCCTCTGTATGTAACCTTGGTATCATAATGGACTCCACCCTCTCATATCAAAGATACATTTCACTAAAGCCTCGTTTCCACCAACGGCTGCAGCTCGGGACGGTTAGGGTGTGGATATGATCTGTAAACTGTAATCTCGCTGCGTTTCCACGGTTCACCACAGCCATAGATGCCTCAGCTACGTAACATGACGCCTTCCTCAAAGTAGAACCTAAACACGACTCAGAAACAAAGGAGGAGGATGGAGGTCATCCAACAGTTTGTGTTCTTTCATCTTGCTTCGTATCGGGGTTTCAAACAGAGATTTAATCAACAAAAAGAAAATCTGCTGCCGGGTCGGATGTTAGGGTACTTTCAGCTTTCGTGTGTAGAAACACAAAAAATGCGGTGCTTCAAACATCCTTCTTCCACCTCCATAACACCGCCTGCCTCTGTCCACTCCACCCCTCAGCCAACACCAACCTTCTCGTACTCATCACCTGCACTAAGAACCGGACCTTGGAGGACCAAGTCTTTGCTGCGGCTGCCATGTCACAAATCTGTAACTGTGTGATGCTATTATGTCAAAATGGAGCAAAATCTTTGAGGAATGTTTCCACCATCTGGTTCAGGGCTCCAGACAGCGATCAAATGGTCGCATTTTTGAGTGAATTTTTCATCCACTCGCTTAATGGCGACCGATACATTTGCCACTATTTTTCTTGTAGTAGTTATAGTTGAAATTATTTTGTCGCTAACAAACTTCTGCTCCCCTCTTCAGCCCAGAAGATCACAGTAATAACAAATTAGCTGCTGGTTTGCCGACTCAAACTAACTTCAATACGAGAAAAGGAGACAAACACCAACGAAGAAGACGACAGCCGTGTGAGCGGAGACGAACGACCACTGTGGTTGGCTTATGTGTGGAAAGAGGCGGGTATTGGAGGAATTTATTATTCCTTAGTGTTGCCAACTTAGCGACTTTCTCGCTATATTTAGCGAGTTTTCAGACCCGTCTAGCAGCTTTTATAAAAAAGTGACTAACAACAAATCTAGCCAGTTTTTCTGGTTTTATTGGAGACTTTTGGAGACTGAGGTGAATGAAGGTAGTTTATCTTCCCAACGAGGAGCGGTGCTGTGCAGACCCTCTCATACGAGGCTTGGTCTTCTCACAGCAGCAGCAGCTGCATTCAGACGACGTTCACCTCTGTTTCATGACCAGGCTGGAAATGAAACGTACAAAACTGCTGCTGGATGATCCTGCGCTGGTTTACCGTCAGATAGTAATGTCTGTTAATGAAGAGTGTGGACAAAATATTTAAAAAGTTAAAAGTGTTGTGACATGTTCCAGACTCCTAATTAAACAAAATATACTTAAAAAACTTGACAGAATTCTTATTTTATTTATTTCTTTTGCTGTTCTAAACATTTTTAAGTTGTCTTTTTATAAATTTTTGCCTTTCCCGCTCTTTATGGCAGCATCCATTACAACTATACGTACCAGGCTGATTATGCTAATAAACAATTTCTAGGAAAGCCAATAGCTGCTGTTCTTACTGAGGAGTGGGAACAGTGGCTGCAGAGGAGCATCAGTCCCTGAAGCTGTTTATTACCAGGAACTACATGGACCAGTTGTACCATGCCCTGTGGGGGATGATGAGGACAAAGTTGCCGCTCTGTTTCGACTACAAAGTGAAAATCAAATCAAATCTGATTTGATTCGACAAGTTCTGTGTCTACTTGTTTTGTATTCGTGTGGCCAGTAAGATGTTTTTATGTCAACTGCAGCACAAAAATATGTGAATTGTAAACATTGTAATTTCTGAATTTATTGTTTACATATTTTATCACTAATAAAAATGAGAGGAAATGTGAATATTTGCTTTGCCACATGATTTCAGTGTGCGCCCCTAAATTTTCTATTTAAGCCCCTAAAAATTTAAGGTGGTCTAGAAAAATTTAGTCTGGAGCCCTGTGGATCCATCTATCACATGAAGAGGTGTGGACCTGACAAAGCAGATGATGGATGTAGATCTAGAGCATAACGATGAACAATCGTAATATCTTCTTGTTTCCATCCTCTGTGATTCAGTCAACAGAAACGAAAGGGTTGAAGGATGCAAAGACACGAGACGTAGACTTTCGTTAAACTCTGAATCATGACGCCTTTCTCTGGAGGCTAGATGAAACGTAGCGGCCTGGTTCCAGCTCTGTGTCCACAGCTGTGTTAAAACCTTTCCAGGGAAGGTGTGTGTGTGTGTGTGTGTGTGTGTTCAGACCTGCTGCAGCTCCTCCTCTCTGTGCTGCTGTCTGAGCTCCATGTTCAGGATCTTCTTCTCCAGGCTGCACAGGAGTTTCACCTCTGAGCTCTGAGCTTCTTTAGCTTCCTTCAACTCCTGCAGCAGCCGTGTCAGCTGGAAACACGAAGAGATTCCAAAGGCCAGGAATTATGTTCCGGTTCAGCTGGAAATGGAAACTTCTGGAACAGGAAAAGCTGCTCACCTGCTTCTGCAGAGCATCTTCTCTGCTCCTGGAGACTCTGAGAGCCTCTTTGGATCCCTGCAGGTCATTCAGCTGCTCTTGCAGATGCTTCATGGATATCTGGAGGAAGATCTTAGGGTTAAAGGTCAGGATGAATCTGAGGAACCTCTGCAGCAGGAAACTGAGCTCGTACCTCCTGAGTGTTCAGCTTGTTGCTCAGCTCTGCAACCTTGGAGGATGAGTGCTCCAGGGCGTAGGTGGCCCGCAGATGGTCCAGGACCCGGAGGTGTTCTGCCTTCATGGAGGACAGCTGCTCTGCGAAGTGCTCCTTCAGCCTGCCGGGTCACATGACACAGCTCAGCATTTTTTCTGGTTCAGGTTAAACAGGTGGAAAGTCTCCACCTACCTGCTCAGATCCTCCTCAGCTTTCACGGCTTCAGCCTTCAGCGCCTCCTTCTCCTCCTCACGCTGCAGCTGGAGCAGGTCCACACGCTGCTTCAGAGCCTCGTTCTCCTGCAGAACCTCAGAGATGTGACTTCCTGTTGGAGGGCAAGGCAGAGAGGAGATCAGGTCAGGTTATAATAACTAAGTGGGTTATCTACGACTGAACTGTTGAGACCTGTGAAGACGGTGGGCTGGTAGGTCTTCTCGCACTGAGCAGCTGGAAACGTTTCTTCTGGACGGGTCTCTCTTCCAGTAGCAGAGCCTTGTGTTCTGGTCAGGCCCGGTTGTGGTCTGGTTTCTGTAGAACGGGATTCTGGTGGTGGGTTGGGTCCAGACAACATGTTCCTCCTCTCTTTCTGCAGCCTCTCCACCACGCGGCTCAGCTCTTGAATGCTTCGTGTCTTGGTGGCGAGCTCCTGGTTCAGTCGTTCTATCCGGGCTCCAAACGCAGCCTCAGCTTGGCGCTGGTGTCGTCCTGGACTGGGCTGAGCCTGAACAGGAGAGGGTTTTCCAGGACTTGTGTCCTTCCCACAGAAACCTGAACACCACACACGCACTCACCTTGTTTTTGAGCTGCTGCTGAAGAGACTCGATCTGCTCACGGAGACAGTTTTCCTTCTTCTGGTGGTTTTCCTGGAGGCGACGCAGGTCTTCCTCCAGACTCTGACACTTTGACATCCACGGTTCTGACCTGGCTGCTGCTTCAACTGGCTGTTTCTGCTGCAGCTGTTGCTCCAGGTCTGAGATCTGCTGCTCGTAGCGGAGCTGCACAACAAAAACCCAGATGCAAACATTTACAGCATTGCTTCAGTTGCAGCACTGGTTTCTGCAGCTCTCTGAAGGTCCCACCACAGCCTGTCAGTCAGGCTGAGGTCTGGACAAGTCAACACCTCAAATCTTTTCTTTTTCAGCCATTCTGTTGTAGATCTGCTGCTGAGTTTAGCTGTTAGACAGATGGATCCAGAGGAGTTCATGGTCCACTCGATGACTACAAGCCCAGATCATCATTCCTCCACCACCGTGCTGACAACTGCTATAAGGTGTTTAAGGACAAAACATGTCCACTTTGAACATGATAACCTTCCAAGACTGATGGGCAGCAACAGTTGCTTCTCTAAGATCATTTCTGATGTCTTTCTTCCTTGGCATCGTGTCAACATGTTGAAGAGAGGAGCTGAGTGATGATGATTAGCTAACCAATGTATTTTGCTCAGTTCTGGTTTAAATAAATACTGAAATCTTGTCATATATGAGGTTCTGGTAGAGACCAGATGAGTTTTCATTACTGCGATACAAAAAAAACAAACAAAAAACAAAAAAAACTGAAAAATAAACAAATTTACTTTCACTAACACTGAATTAACTTCACTTTCAAGACTTTTTAGAAAAGAAAAAATGTCCCTGAAAGTTTTTCCTGTGTTAAATAATTATTTTGACTCATGGTTCAGATTCCAACGATGAGTTCATGTTCAAACCGGCCGTAAAATCATGTTCAGTTCTACCTTGATCCTGTGGAACTGCTGCTCCATGGTCCTCAGGCTACGTTTGGCATCTTCATCGTGGCTCTCCAGCTCTGCCTCCAGGCGCTGAATCCTGCGCTCCAGCAGAGCATTGATCCGGCCGGGCGGGGACGCTCTGGCGACATCTCCAGCCGTGGCTGCAGCATAAATCAGAGCTGGCAGCGAGTTCGGGTTTCTGCTCCTCAGAATCTGCTCCAGTTCCTTCACCTGGCCAAAACAGGTGAAGTGGTAAAGCAGGAACAACAGCATGGTCCTGAGAAAGGAGGGTGGAGGTCAACAAGTCTAATTTGTGTTAATATCTGTGGGACAAACCTGTCTCTCCAGGTCCTTCATTTTCTTTGAGTCCACAGATTTGTCCCGGGCCTTTCTCTGCTGCTCACTGCTTCTTCTGCCCACTTCCTGTTTCAGTTTTTCCACCTGGAACAGAGACCAAAACAGCAAACATTATGGAATAAAACAATGAACTGGAGGACTGAAATTCAGTTTTCAGTGTGTTTCTTCAGGTCAAACTGATGTCAGAGCGGAGCCTCACCTGCTCTTTAAGCTGGTGAATCTCAGCTGTAGCCGTCTTCAGTCTGCCAGCATCTCTGTCCAGAAGCTCCTGGTTTTCAGCAAACCACTGCAGCTTCTTCTTCAGGGTCAACACTTCTTCTCTGTGCTTGTCCTCCAGAACACGCATCTCAAAGGTCATATCTCCTGAAACATTCGGAAAGGATCCAAACTTACTGTGTTTAACTGAGCATTAGTGTCGACTATCATCAAGCCTGTCTGCATTCTGCAGCTGGAGGGGTCAATTAAAACACACTGGCTGTAACTACTGGTTCCAACCAAGGTCTGCAGAAAAGCATCTCTGAACACATCCAACCAAACGTCATTTACTTTAACACAGCAGCATCTTCCATGATGCTACCACTCCTGATGAAACCTCACCTGTGTTAGCTTCATTTTCATACCAACATGCTTTACACACAGTTCAGAACTGCAGAGGAATAATCAATTCTTTTTGGGTCATTTTAGAGCAGAAGCAACAAAAAGCCTCTTAAGAGATAAATATCTTTAAAATAAAAGCAGCATAAACATGTGCAAACGTTTGACGGTATTTATGTTAGATTTGCAGAATGTGGTGAGGCCAACTTCACCCAGATGTTACCCGGCTTGCAGTCGTACCGTCATGATTTTTTTGTCTCATACAGGACTAGCTTGTAGAATTTACTTGCAATACCATACCCTAGAACTACTTTTTACATTGTGCTGAACATTACCCTAGAACTACTTTTTACATTGTGCTGAACATTACCCTAGAACTACTTTTTACATTGTGCTGAACATTACCCTAGAACTACTTTTTACATTGTGCTGAACATCACCCTGGAACTACTTTTTACACCGTGCTGAACATCACCCTGGAACTACTTTTTACACCGTGTGGAACATCACCCTGGAACTACTTTTTACACCGTGCTGAACATCACCCTGGAACTACTTTTTCCACCGTGCTGAACATCACCCTGGAACTACTTTTTCCACCGTGTGGAACATCACCCTGGAACTACTTTTTACACCGTGTGGAACATCACCCTGGAACTACTTTTTACACCGTGTGGAACATCACCCTGGAACTACTTTTTACACCATGCCGAACATCACCCTGGAACTACTTTTTACACCGTGCCGAACATCACCCTGGAACTACTTTTTACACCGTGTGGAACATCACCCTGGAACTACTTTTTCCACTGTGCCGAACATCACCCTGGAACTACTTTTTACACCGTGTGGAACATCACCCTGGAACTACTTTTTACACCGTGTGGAACATCACCCTGGAACTACTTTTTACACCGTGCCGAACATCACCCTGGAACTACTTTTTACACCGTGCTGAACATCACCCTGGAACTACTTTTTACACCGTGTGGAACATCACCCTGGAACTACTTTTTACACCGTGCCGAACATCACCCTGGAACTACTTTTTACACGTGCTGGACATCACCCTGGAACTACTTTTTACACGTGCTGGACATCACCCTGGAACTACTTTTTCCACTGTGCCGAACATCACCCTGAAACTGCTTTTTACACCGTGTGGAACATCACCCTGGAACTACTTTTTACACCGTGTGGAACATCACCCTGGAACTACTTTTTACACCGTGTGGAACATCACCCTGGAACTACCGTTTACACTGTGCCGAACATCACCCTGGAACTACTTTTTACACCGTGCTGGACATCACCCTGGACCTACTTTTTACACCGTGTGGAACATCACCCTGGAACTACTTTTTACACCGTGTGGAACATCACCCTGGAACTACTTTTTACACCGTGTGGAACATCACCCTGGAACTACCGTTTACACTGTGCCGAACATCACCCTGGAACTACTTTTTACACCGTGCTGGACATCACCCTGGAACTACTTTCTACACCGTGCTGGACATCACCCTGGAACTACTTTTTACACCGTGCTGGACATCACCCTGGAACTACTTTTTACACCGTGCTGGACATCACCCTGGAACTACTTTCTACACCGTGCTGGACATCACCCTGGAACTACTTTTTACACCGTGCTGGACATCACCCTGGAACTACTTTTTACACCGTGCTGGACATCACCCTGGAACTACTTTTTACACCGTGCTGGACATCACCCTGGAACTACTTTTTACACCGTGCTGAACATCACCCTGGAACTACTTTTTACACCGTGCTGGACATCACCCTGGAACTACTTTTTACACCGTGCTGGACATCACCCTGGAACTACTTTTTACACCGTGCTGAACATCACCCTGGAACTACTTTTTACACCGTGCCGAACATCACCCTGGAACTACTTTTTACACCGTGCTGGACATCACCCTGGAACTACTTTTTACACCGTGCCGAACATCACCCAGGAACTGCTTTTTACACTGTGCTGGACATCAGCCTGGAACTACTTTTTACACCGTGCCGAACATCACCCTGGAACTACTTTTTACACCGTGCTGGACATCACCCTGGAACTACTTTTTACACCGTGCTGAACATCACCCTGGAACTACCTTTTACACTGTGCCGAACATCACCCTGGAACTACTTTTTACACTGTGCCAAACATCACCCTGGAACTACTTTTTACACTGTGCTAGACATCACCCTGGAACTACTTTTTACACTGTGCCGAACATCACCCTGGAACTACTTTTTACACCGTGTGGAACATCACCCTGGAACTACTTTTTCCAATGTGCCGAACATCACCCTGGAACTACTTTTTACACCGTGTGGAACATCACCCTGGAACTACTTTTTCCACTGTGCCGAACATCACCCTGGAACTACTTTTTACACCGTGCTGAACATCACCCTGGAACTTCTTTTTCCACCGTGCCGAACATCACCCTGGAACTTCTTTTTCAACCGTGCCGAACATCACCCTGGAACTACTTTTTACACCGTGCTGAACATCACCCTGGAACTACTTTTTACACGTGCTGAACATCACCCTGGAACTACTTTTTCCACTGTGCCGAACATCACCCTGGAACTACTTTTTACACGTGCCGAACATTACCCTGGAACTACTTTTTACACTGTGCCGAACATCACCCTGGAACTACTTTTTACACGTGCCGAACATCACCCTGGAACTACTTTTTACACGTGCTGAACATCACCCTGGAACTACTTTTTCCACTGTGCCGAACATCACCTTGGAACTACTTTTTACACCGTGCTGAACATCACCCTGGAACTTCTTTTTCCACCGTGCCGAACATCACCCTGGAACTTCTTTTTCAACCGTGCCGAACATCACCCTGGAACTACTTTTTACACCGTGCTGAACATCACCCTGGAACTACTTTTTCCACCGTGCCGAACATCAGCCTGGAACTACTTTTTCCAGATGTGTTGCTGCATCAGATTCACTATCAGATCATATTTTCCATGAAATGGTAAAATGTCTCAGTTTCATCATCTGACATGTTCTTTATGTTCTGTTGAGTGGTCTAACCTTTTTGGTAACTGGGTTGCTGGTTTTGTGTAAGCATTGCCCTGTAGCCGGTCTAACCTGAGGTAGAGATGACTTGAGCTTTAGCCAGGTCTCTCTCCTTCTTCACGAGCTGCAGGTCAACCTCCAGCGACTGCTTTTCTTGCTTCAGCCTGTGGTTGTCTTCAGACAGCTGAGCCTCGTTTCTCTGCACACAGAAACTAGTTTGTGACGCAGACAGAACTTCAGCGTTTCAGCTACTGCGGTACTAACCTGAAGAACGCTGATCTGAGCCAGCAGGTCTGAAATGTGTTGAGAGTGATGAGCTGAGATCAAACTGCTCACAGGTTTACAGGTTTTCTTCAGCTGTTCTCTGATGAGGAAGCAAGAAATATGTTTGTTTGGTAACATGAATCACTGATATTTAAAACAGCTTTCAAACATCACCTTGTAAAAGCCAGTTCATTCAGCAGCCTCTGGTTCTCATTAAACATGGCCTCCTCATTGGCTTTACCCCTGGCCTGCTGAGCCTTCATTTGCAGATACAGCTTCTCGTTCTCCTGGAAAACATCTTGAATTTACCGCTTTGTCTGCAGACATACTGACAATACAATCACTAGATAAACAAATCCCTAAGTTCTTCCCCCCTTAGCTGCATCCAGTTCACTTTAAGAGAAAATAAAAGTCAAATGAAGGCCGTCAGTGCTGAGGTTGACAAACCTGCTGGTAACCTTTGATGAGAGTCTCCTGCGCTTTCATTTCTTTATCTATTTGTTTTAGCCTCTCCTCTGTAGCAGCATCTGCAGCCTCCATCCTGTTCTTTTTCTGACCTGCTTCTTCGGCACTTCTCAGCTGAGAAGGAAAAAAGGGCAAAAGATTGTTTGTTCATGTCCACATTTATTTGGATAGATGCAACACTCAGGATGTTGTCTTATTAAACTGCTTCCCTCTCCCCAGCCACTTCTTCCAGCTTATCCAGAGGGAATCCTGAGGCATTCCCAGGCCAGGGGACTATTTCCTCCGTTTATCTAGTATCTCTTGGCTGGAGGACGTTTGACAAAGGAAAAAAATATCCAAGAGCAGAAGTTGTGAGAGTAGAATGTGTGTGAGTGTGAGGGAACGAGACCAAGCTGGAGCACAGGAGATTTCAATCTGCAACCCTAAACTTAAGTAGAGCAGAGTTCTGAAAGGAAGACGAGATATTTCAGAGCAAGAAGGAACTTTTAGTGTGAGTTTTGAGAAAGAGCAACATGATATTTGAGCATGAAAACCAGAAATCTTGCTCTCAAAGCAAACAATTACGCTCTGATTAAGAGCGTAATGTAGACAATGTTGAAGGAACTCTGCTTCCACCTCCTGAGGCGCTGGATGATCAGAAGCAGTTTAAAAGACTCAGACTGGCTGATAGAAACTGAAATGATGGTGTGTGGCGGGTACTTTGCTCTGCAGTAAGAAGTTCTGCTGTCTGAGGGAACCAAGCTCCTCTGCTGCTTCCTTCATCATCTGCAGTTCCCAGTCTTTCTGAGCCAGCTGGACTCTCAGATCCTCCACCTCAGATCTGTCCTCGTCCTTCTGAAAGAACGACACCACCACCAGTTCAAGATTTATGAGAACTGCTGCTTCCCACAGATGTGGAGGAAGAATAAACTTACATTTAAATACACAGACATTTATGTCTAGATGCACTTTAGTTTTGGTTTCACTCTCACTGTGATAATCTGATTAAACCTGATGAAAGATGCTGCACATGCACATCAGAGTAAACTGCTGTAAACTCGTGTTGGCTGCATGGGACGAGAAACCAGAAGGTTTAATTTAACAAACTGGACTGTGCATCACAAACTCAGCCTTCAACCTCAACCTGCAGTTTATTTATAATTATAATAATAACAAATGATGCAAATAACAATTTTATGTGTAAGCGCCTTTCAAGATCCTTAAGGACACTTCACAACAATTAAAAAAGAGTAATGTATAAAATTAGCGTCCTATAAAGAAGATGAAGGGTTGTGTATTAGCACGTACGGTGGCTACAGTGAGTAGGACACCTGAAACAGGTGGGCTGTGAGTCTGGATTTAGAGGAGTTACCTAGTGTTACCATAGTGTTACCATAGTTATCAGGTGAAGGCTGGTCTTACACTGATCTGTCTGGTTTCATGACGACCTCTGACTTCCTGTGCAGCATCTGGGTCCATCTGCTGCTGCAGGACGGCCACTAAGGACTGAACAGACGCCACCAGCTCACTGCTCACCTTCAGACCCGACTCTGCTGACCAAAAACACATTCAGGATCTATCCATCAAACTCACTGATTCTACATCTCCATTCTGACATCACATGACATCATAGCGTTGGTGGGGTGACTTAATATGTGCGTGAAAGTCAGCGACGACCTGCAGAGCTGAAGTCATCGTTTCTTTGGCTCTTTGTGGATTTGGTTTTTAGTGGATGATGAGGGGAACGGGTAAGAGAGGAATTTGCTTTCGCTGATGTTCCTGATGACTTGGAGTTCAGTGCTGGTCTCCCCCTCACAGGAGCCACAGAGGGAGGGAAAGCAGAGGAGCCCCGGGAACCCTGGGAAAATGTGCATACTTTATCAATATTAAGTCTTACATGGTTGAGTTGCCTGTAGCAGGCCTGAAACCTGAAAATAGCTCCTTACCGGTTGCTTTCTAGCTTTAGTGGTCTTAGACAATGTCTGAGTGGGACAGTTACTATGATCCTGCATCAGTCTGTCCACCTCCTCCCTGATTCTCCAGGTCAGGTCATGGACGGGGGGGTCAGGAGAGCTGGACGGATGGCTGGTTCCTCGCCAGGCTCTCTTTATTCCTGCAGCAGCACCAGGCTTTTCAGGCTGCTTCCGATCCAACTCTGGACGTGACCTAACTGGAAAAGTCCTCTGTAAGGACCGGGATGTCTCTCCCTCGTTGAGCTCCACAGAACTGAAATCAGATTTTCAATTAATGACGGAGCTTTACCAGAAAGAAGAGACTTTTATATTTAGACAACATGAGTTGCAATTATAAAAATGTTTTAGGCTCAATACATATTTTAAACTTACAACTCCAGTTCTAAAAAGGCTAAAAAACAAAAAAGGTTCTCTTTGTAAAATGTAAATAAAACAGAATTCAATGATTTCTAAATCTCATCAACTCCCAGTGAAACATAAACAAGATGATGATGAACCTGAGACGTTTCACCATGTGATGAAAATATGAGCTGATAGTGAATCTGATGAAGCAACACGTCTGGAAAAAGTTGGAACAGGAGCAACAAAAGGCTGGAAAAGTACCTGGTACAAACCAGAAACACCTGGAGGAGCATTTGACAACTAATCAGGTTACCTAGCAACAGGTCAGTAACATGACTGGTATAAAAGGAGCATTTCAGAGAGGCAGAGTCTCTGAAATGTAGGACTGTAGATGTACTCAGAAAGTGGGCGGCATGGCTTAGTGGGTAGAGTGGTCATCCTGTAGCCCAAGGGTTGCCGGTTCAATCCCGGCCCGGCGAACTAATGTTGAGGTGTCCCTGAGCAAGACACCAAACCCCTAACTGCTCCAAATAAGTCGTGGTTGAACGCCTTGCATGGCAGCTTCCGCCATCAGTGTGTGAATGTGTGTGAGAATGGGTGAATGTGACACACATGTAATGCGCTTTGGATAAAAGCGTTATATAAGTACAGACCATTTAGCATATTTTGATTTGTGAAGACGTCAGTATAGATCTTATGAAGTCAAAGCAACATAAAGTAACTGAAGATTTCTTAAAGGTCTTCTAACGGTCATATGTGTCCTCATAGCCTCTGTACTTGCGTTGCCATGGTTAAGTCAATTCCTCCACTAGCGGGCAGCAAGTTAAGAGTTCACTTCCACAAGTCTTAGTCAGTTTCAGACACCGTTTACTGAAACTTAGACATGAAGAGTCATTAATTTTACAACATTTTTATAAACGTACCTGTCAGGAAGCACCACTCAGACCACTGTTAATATAACCTGGCTGTAGCTACTAGCTAACCTTGTTAAAAAGACAGGGGGATGACTGTGGGACTGAATGGAGTCAGAGCTCCATCTAGTGGTAAAACACAGCAAGGACATCATTCTGCAGACTCTGACACTTAACAGCATTTACTGTTTATAAGAAAGTAAGAATAAATTGGCGTATAATCACCAAAACAACGGCCGATATTGGCCATTTTGAAAAGGGCTATTATCGGCCGATTTACAAGGAGGCTTTAGAGCAACATCTGCTCCCATCCAACGTCTCTTTCAGGGAAGACCTTGCAGATTTCAGCAAGACTGAACCACATCCTGCATCCATCACAGCAGCATGGCTTCACAGGAGAAGAGTCCGGCTGCTGAACTGGCCTGTCTGCAGTCCAGACCTTTCACCAGTACACAACATCTGGATCATCATGGATGCAGGAATCCAGCAACCAAGGTCCAGGACTGTAGAGCAGCTAGAATCCTAACATCAGCCTGGAACTACTTTTTACAGATGTGTTGCTGCTATTAGATTCACAATCAGCTCATATTTTCCATCAAAGAGCAAAATGTCTCAGTTTTAACATCTAATATGTTGTTTACCCTCTACTGGGAATTAAATATAAGTTGATGAGATTTTAAAAAACCATTAAATTTTGTTTTTTTAAATATTAGACCTGACTTTGTTTGGAATTATGGTTTTATCCATGAAGTCCTGAGGGCTGTTCAAACAGGGAAACTGAACCATTAACTGAACTAAAAGTCATGAGTATGAACCTACGTGTCGTGTAAAATGTCTCTGAATGTTTCATAACCCTGAACTTGTGCTGGTGTGACATCATCACGTCAGATAATCTCAGGTTACTGCACCTGGCAGGCTGGAGGCTGAAGCCTCTAATGTCGTCTGGCCGGATGGGCTTCATCAGCTCCTCAGCCGTGGGCAGCTCTAGATGCACACACACACACACACACACACACACATCCTTGTTTTTATTAACATAGAATCCATCATGGGAACACAGAGCGTTCAGTGGTGCTTCAGGCTGGTTGTCTGACCTGACTCAGTGGTGGAAGCAGGTTGAAGAGACTGTGGAGGATGAGGAGGAGGGGAGGATGGAGAGGAAGACCTGGTGATCTTCCTCCTGTCTTCTACAGAGAAGTAATGATCACTTGAACTCTGCGCAGTCTGAATCTGTCTGTAAGCCTCCTGAAGCGCCTCCATGTCCGACCCTCCGCTCTGTCCATACGACTGGCCTGGACAGAAACACCAGTTCACCCGGAACTTACGGAACCAGAAAGATGATGACAGCTGTACACAAAATCTGATCTTATCCAAGTTACAATACAACAATTAGCTGGATTTAAAACACACAATATTCTACACTGAAATATGATTTAGATTTTTAACCAGACAACAACTGGACCAACAGTCCGACTGTTCATATGGATCAGGAGGCAAAAAACTTAACATGACTTAAAAAATAAAAAATCAAACATCCTATCAAGTTCATAATATACTAGTGTCTGAAACTGGTGTGACGTCACCTTTATGTCCATTACCTCTGTCCAGAGAGCCGGCCATGTCCTTCCTGTCCTGTCCACCGGTCTCATCCAAGGAATCATACAGAGACACTGACAGCAGAAGTCAGATGTCAGCTCAGTAACTGCAGCTGTTCTCAGTTCAAAACACTGAATGCAACCAACACAACTAACAACTGCTTTCAGGACTGAGATTCAGATCGTTTTCTTTCCTCATGAAAATCAGACAGAATTTTCATAAACTCAAACTAATGAAACTGGTCTGGAGAGAAAAGATGCTTCCTTTAACTTCTGCACCTGTCCAGGTATTTCTGCTCCAGCTGCCTCCAGGTTGAAGGGATTTTATCTCCAGACTGCTGGTTTCAGCTGCTTCTACACATCAGTTCAGATCACGGTCCAGTGTTAGGTTCTGATCTGTTCTTGGCTGGTTTCAGCTTTTTGGGTCAGGGTCCGGTAGAACAGTGGTTTTCAAATGTTCTGAGCCACGACCCCCAAGATAAGTTGGTGTTCGTAACCCCCACCCCCTCACAATTAGACTTGGTTAATTAATGGGTCGTCTTGCAGCCTCCTCTACATGTACGGCTGGAAAACTGTCAGACTCTTCATACATACGGAGGACAAAGTGGTTTTTGGTGGTTTCCCGCTGTAATAAAGCACCTACACACCCAAAATCAACTTCTCTCATGGGGAGAAAGTCAGATTCAGAATTTTAATATGGCCGGTTTACTAACTTTGTTGTTTATGTGTTAATGTGTTAAACAATTTTAAAATTTAAAAGATTTATCTCCTCATAAATGGCTTAATTTGAACAGCCCTTGTAAAATTTCAAATTTGTTAGATAAATGTAGGCTATGCACTTTTTACAATTATCTTACAACCCCTATGGGGGTCCCGACCCCCAGACTAAGAACCACTGCAGAGGACCTGTGACCAAGACCAAGACCAAACTGAGATCTTGTTGCACTCTGGACAGACTGAAGACACCTGAGCCAGAAGCAGCTCCAGAACAGAACCGAGCCTCCTCCAGGTTTCGCAGTGTGACGGGCTTGTGCACGTTAATCTTTTTCTTTACTTTTATTGCAGGGCTGCTGATTGGTCGTCCACCCTGATTTGGAGCACCTGGAGCCTGGGAGCCTTAGAACATAATAATTTCCAGGTTCCCAGGCCCAAAGTGTCCGGTTGACTTCCACTGAAAATACACATTTTAGTCTCACAGTTATTACTTTAAAACCATTTCATTTGGAAGAAAAGTTGTGATAATTGACATTTTTACTGGATTTCACCAGATTTACTGGTTTCCCATTAAAGGCATGTGCAGGAAATTCTGGTGTTTTTGCAGTTATAATATGGAGCCATGGGACCACCAGGGGGCGCTGATAGGGGTTCATTTATGATATCATTTCTGATTATTAAAACACTGAGCAGATGTTTCATAGAGAAAATATTTCTCTATTTAACGCATCTCTGTGGTGAAATTATTTCAGCCGTTCTGTCCCATTTCATTGTTAAATGATCTGTTGAACCGTGACTCAAACACACTGAATGTCATGAGTTCTTTTCATGTTTTACCGCTGCAGTCACTTTCAGGTTATTTCAGAGAAATTTGTGCATTTCATGTCAGATTAAGTCTTCCTCAGCATGAACGATGAAGATGTTCTGACATTTTCCTCAATGTTTGTTTTTTAGCCACATTTATCTTTAAAACTACTTCTGGGTTCATCATCAGACGTGGTCGTTATTCCTGCTGCTCAGAGGTTTTTATTCTTTTCTCTTAGTTAGAAAAATGTCAGCGGAATTTTCGGTACGACACCTGATGACTTACTGTTTGAAACATGATGCAGATAAACTGCCCACAGGTCTTACATTGACCCATAAGTCGTTGGGTTAACTGGAAATCTTGTTTCAAGCCTGTATTTGGCAGTGAGGGGTGGTCCAGTTTTTAAAAATCTGGTTTCTAAATAAAATGGTGGTGTACTTGGTTTTGTTGTAGATAATATTTGTGTCTTAATGTCAAACCATTTCAGTCCTGAAGACGCCAACGTCACAGTTCAATCCATCCATGTTTTTCTTACCTCCTGCCAGAATTCGAGACGTTTGAGGTTCCTGAAAAACAGACAGAAGAGGAGCAGCAGGATGAAGGGTAGACAACGTTTTCACGGGTGACAAGATGTCAGGTTTGCCACATTCGTTCCCTTCAGAGATTCCTCCTGAATCTTCTGGTGTTATTATCGACTGTAGTTGGTGGGATCTTCAAAATCTTCAGTTTTATGTTCAGGAACATTTTTCTAAATTTTTGTTCTCTAATGTTTAGAGCCAGTTTTCTCATATTGGTCAACCTCCGTCAATCTTTCCATCTGAGAGACTCTGCCTCTCTGACATGCTCCTTTTACTTTGATTAATTGGAGTTTTTTTTATTTCAAACATGCAAGAAAAAATAAATAACAAAACAGACATTAAATAAAAAAAAAATGCGGATGCCTGTAATTTAGCTAAGAGTTTCTCTCTCTGAGCCTCAGGACCAATGACTAAAACTTCAGTTTTGTCCTGGTTAAGGTGTAAAAAGTTTTCTGCCATCCAGGATTTGATGTCTAAAATACAGTTGAAAAGGGCATCCATTGGTCTCATGTCATCAGGAGACATGGAGATGTACAGCTGAGTATCATCAGCATAACTGTGGAAGTTTACTCCATGCCTCCTGATGACACTGCCAAGAGGGAGCATATACAAATTAAAAAGAACAGGGCCTAAAACTGACCCTTGGGGCACACCACATGTCATTTTATGGATCTTAGAGGAGCATGTATCCAAACTTACCATATAAGTTCTGTCTGTGAGAAAGGAAGTGAACCAGTTGTGAACAGCACCAGAGAGGCCCACCAGGTGTTTCAGTCTGTTTAAAAGAATAGTGTGGTCTACTGTGTCAAAGGCTGCGCTAAGATCCAGTATCACCAAGACTGAGATGTTCTGTGAGTCACAGTTAATCCTAAAATCATTTAAAACCTTCAGGAGAGCAGTCTCTGTGCTGTGGTTCACCCTAAATCCAGACTCAAGGATATTTCTACTATTTAAAAAATCATTAAGCTGAATAAAAACCAGTTTTTCTAAAATTTTACTTAAAAATGGTAAGTTGGATACAGATCTGTAGTTATTAAGATCATTACAATCCAAATTGCTTTTCTTCAGAAGAGGCCTCACCACCGCCGTTTTAAAGGCTGCAGGGAAGACGCCCATCTGAAGAGAGCAATTTATCATGCATAAAAGCTCGTCTTTAAAAAATCCATAAAATGATTTAAAAAGTGAAGTGGGAATTGGGTCTAAAAGACATGTGGTGGGTTTTACTGTGGAGAAAACTTTATCAAGGATCTCAGCATTTACCAGGACAAAACTGTCCAGTGTTTCCTCGGGTAAAACCAAGCACTCAGATGTGTTTGTGTTCTGGTTGGATAAAATACCACATCTGATGGCACTGATTTTACCTCTGAAGTGGTCTGCAAACTGCTCACAGAGAGAGTCTGTTGGGGTTCGCTGGGAGCTGTTAAAGTCAGGGTTACATAGGTGATCGATTTACATACCATCTGTAAAACTTTCTGCTGGGATCTCAAAATTAACCAAATGATAATTAATAAAATGTATTTATTTGTAATAACAGGTAGAAGTCATATTAATGGGCATGTTCACATAACTATGCAAGGTTATAGTCAGCTAATTTTGATCTTTGGTCCCTGGGCAAGTAGTCTTTTTCCATTGTCACCATGTTTACAATCTACACATTCAGCAACTCTACCCGGAGAGTCGGAGTGCTCTGATGAGCCCCTAGTGGAGCCCTCTGGTACCGAGTTTAGTAAACAAGCAAATAGATAAAAAGTTCCACTCCTAACAGAGCTGTTTATTTAGGGGAACGCAAGGTTAAAAAGCAAGAATATTCTTGGGCTTAGTCTCCATTGGACATGCCTATTGAAATAAAGATAAAATTAAATTAAAGAAAAATAATAAATAATATAATTAATAAATAATAAAATAAAGATTTTTTTAATTCACCAAGAGTTAGAAAAAAACATTTTATTATTGAAAAAAGTTCCATTTATTTAAAAAAAAAAGTGAAAACAAAATTCCATCAAGAATAATAATGAAAATTATGTTGAGATTTTTTTTATGTCAATTTGGAAAAAGAAAATCACAATCTTATGGTAAATTGTTATCACAGAAAAACAAATTTTTTAAAAATTTCCAAGGTAAAGGGGGTGTTTTCTAAAGAAATGAAACCAGCTCGACTAAAAGAACCGATTCTGACGGAGCTTTAAAACACATGATGATCTGGGATCAGCCGGTCTTTGTTATCAGAGGTTAATCTGATCTGTTTACATTTAAATTCTGAATTCTGAAAACCTCCTTGGCTGTGTCCGAATGTCCACCCTACTCCCTAACCCCTCCTTCACTACATAGGGCTGCACTATATAGCACACTACATAGTGACTCATTCTCTTGGCGATTCGGACACGAAGCTGCCTATTTTTTTCATCGCCGCAAATCACGTGACTACCGCCGTCACCACGGCAACCACAACCCACGTCAAGATGTCATTCCAAATCCAATCCAAAGTTGTGTATAAATAATTTTATTTTTATTCCTTATGTTGTATTTTATTCTTTGTTTGCTTATAGGTAATTTCGCGCAGCTCAATTTTTTCACCTCCTTGCGCCATGTTGAGCTTCTGCCCGCAATGCATTGTGGTCTATATTGGCCTGTCTAGTGACCATCGATGCTCACTACTTTTCAAGATGCATTGTGGGTAATTTTGAGTGCCCTACGTTTTTCTCTCTGGACATTCGGACACCCCTATCTATATAGGGCACTATGTAGGGAGTAGGGTGCATATTCAGACACAGCCCCAACCTGCCTCATGTTGCCTAGCAACAAGGAGAACTGCTGACCATTCCTTATTTGGGTTAGAATCTTTGTGACATCACTTTGAGGGCACAAAAAAGATCATAGAAATTGTCATGACAACGTAATTCCACCCTATATAAGGGTCAGATTTCAAGCTCACCTCTTTGTGGGATTATCTTGCGTGGAGTAGAGTTGTTCGAAGCATCTGAATTGATTTTCATATCTTTTCAAGATTGTTTGGTACACGACAGAAACTTGTAGAACGTTATAACATTGAATATCGTTTTGAGAAAGATTGTATTTCTCAAGTTTAAGTAAAGATTTCAGCGGATCCTTGGACATTGTGTTGAGAAATTTCAAATTTCTCAATTTTTCCAAAGAGTTTGACGGATCTTTGTTCTTCAGCGTGTTAAGAAATATTAAATTTCTTAACTTTTTCAAGGACTTCAACGAATCTTTGGACACTGTGTTGGGAAATATTAAATTTCTCAACTTTTTCAAGGACTTCAACGAATCTTTGGACACTGTGTTGGGAAATATTAAATTTCTCAACTTTTTCAAGGACTTCAACGAATCTTTGGACGCTGTGTTGGGAAATATTAAATTTCTCAACTTTTTCAAGGACTTCAAAGGATCTTTGGACGCTGTGTTGGGAAATATTAAATTTCTCAACTTTTTCAAGGACTTCAAAGGATCTTTGGACGCTGTGTTGGGAAATATCAAATTTCTCAACTTTTCAAAGGACTTTGGACATTTTTTTGTAGTAGTCGGACTCCAAGAAAACACAAAATGGAGGAAAACAAGGTCCTGACAGGAAAACTCTGGAGTGATATTATTGACGAGGAATTGGGTTTGCCTGAAGACGTAGATCCAGCGTCTTTTATCTTCACCTTCAATAGTGAAGAAACTAAAATGGAACCCATAGTCCAACGAAAGACTCCAGATCACGACACTGAACATGTCGCCCTTAATAAGGAGTGCTACAAAACCTGGACTACCCCATCCACATCTTCTAAGGACATGCAGGTTGGTGGCCAGGAGTCGACAACTCAGAAATCACAGAGCGTTCAGGGTTGTAATCGCTCCCAGACACCTTTGACTTCCGGTCGACATGAAGAAACGCAGGAGTTTTCACGTTTCCAGGGCCCTGCTCAGAAAGCAGCTCAGAGATCTGGCTATGTCCAGGAGCAGTCTTATCAACAAACTCCTGGTAACTCTGCGTTTATTTATTCACAAGATATCAGAAATAACGGGACACGATCCCAGACATCTGCTGACTGTGCAGCCAACATCCCACAGAGAGAACGCAGGTTCCCAAATCCTGCAAATAATGGTCAGAGATCACCATCACAACACCAAACACAACTGGACTATCTGAGAAATCAAGTAGAGGATCTCAGAGCTAGGCTCCAGAAAAAGAATCAGTTTCTTACTTTGGAAAAAGACAAAAGGATGAAAGCAGAACAAGAATCTCAGTCCAGCCAAAACCAACTTGACTACCTGAATAATGAGGTTGAGGATCTGAGAACCAGACTGCAGAAGAAGAATCAGCTTCTTACTTTGGAGAAAGAGAAGAGAATTAAAGCTGAAAGAGAATCTGAAAGTACCTGGAAAAGGTTTGTAGATGCAGACCGGGAACGGAAGAAAGAATGCTATCTCAGAAAGCTTTATGAACAGGAGCTGAAGAAATACCAGAACAATGAGGAACTGGGTCAATCACCTGAGGAAGCAAACCCAGAAGCTCAGAGTGATCTCATACAGGTAGAAGCCAAGATGGGGAACCCTGACGAGCTGGAAAGTTTAAAGACACGGTTGGAAAAAGAGATCCGAGCCAACCAAGACCTGAAATCCAAATTGAAGTCTCAGGAGGAGACGATACAAAATCTGGAGTGGAAGGTGGCAGATTTTACTGTCCAGTTCAGGATGGTATCTGGCACCAATGACCCTCAGATCCCTGATCAGGTATCTGAACCAGGCTGTCCCTCAGTGGAAGCAGAGGTCAAACCAGAACTGCTCGCAGAACCATCTGTGGACTCAGAAATTCAAGTCCCAGAACCACAAGCAGATTCAGAACCACAGGCGGTTTCTGAACAAGTGGACCTCCTGTTACAGGAAGTCTCACAGCCTGCACCACAGCCAGACCCAGAATCCAGGTCAAATCTACAAGGTAAGTCATCATCTCAGGTCTCAGGAACAGGAGTGGACTTCCAGCCACAGGAAGTCTCTAGACCAGAGGAGGACTCAACATCAGATGTGCACTTCAGAAGGCCAAAATCCTCTTCTCGGTGGAGATGTCTTAAATCGGAAACACCAGAACGTCTCCACCAATACAAAGGCCAAAACCAGTTCAATAAAACTGATAAACGTCCTCCAACACTGGTCTCAGGAGAGTCTTCCACACCAAGAAGAATCTCAGGACCAGAGGAGACCAGAGCAGAGACCCTGCCAGAATGGAGGCGCTGTAAAAAACAGATCAGTCCGGCACATCAACGCCAACACAAAAACCTAAGGAAAAAAAATTAAATCTGGAGTGAAGTCATCTTCTGTTTCAGCAGAGGATTCCAGATTAAACTCACAGTTAATTTTTAATTAACCGTTATTAGTTTATTCAAAGCATTTTATTATATATTTTATAATATATATATATATATATATAAATATATTATAATTATTAAATG
The DNA here is from genome assembly GCF_017639745.1 of Melanotaenia boesemani. NCBI lineage: Eukaryota > Metazoa > Chordata > Actinopteri > Atheriniformes > Melanotaeniidae > Melanotaenia > Melanotaenia boesemani. Next base: position 35,987,961 of record NC_055687.1, read on the forward strand.
AATTACATATATATATATTATTTAAGGAATTTTATGCATTATTTTACTTATTAGTTTTTTATTTAATGCATTTTATTTATTAGTTTTAGTTTATATTTTTTAATTTAATTTAATTTTCTCCAAATGGAGAAAACAAAAACAAAACAAAAAAAAAAAAAAATCAATAAAATCTAAAGAAAAGATAAACTAGAAATGTATTATGTTTTATTGTTTCTCTATATAATTTTGTATTTTAAAATATATTATTTGGACTTCTTCATGAATAACAGTATCATGGCAATTAATGACATAAATGTTTTCCATTTTGGTCCCTGTAACTTTCTCAGGAAACCACAGACTTTTATCAGGTTTTACTCCTTTTCTTCATCGACACGATAAATATGACATAATGAAAACATTGTTGAATATGTTAGGGAGTGTTTAATTCTAATTTAGTTACTTTTAATGTCCAAGGACTTTTAAAAAGGACATTTAATATTAAATAAAAACTACTAATGGAAAAACATTAATTATTGGGCACCACAGAAAAATGACAGAAACTAAAAACTAGATGTTGATTCTCGAGGGTGAATGTTTGTTGCCATAACAACAATAAAGTGACAAAATGGTTGTCAGTTGCCATGGTAAAAGTATTTATATAGCGCTTTAATGTACCTGGAATGATACCCAGAGGGCTTTACATTATACATCACATTCACTTGTTCACACATTCACACACTGATGGTGGAAGCTGCCATGCAAGGCGCTAACCACGACTTATCAGGAGTAATCTGGGGTTCGGTGTCTTGCTCAGAGACACCTCAACATGAGTTTGACAGGCAGAGGGTCAAACCGTCAGGCAACAAGACGACCACTCTTCACAAGAAGCAGCGGAGTGGAATATTTAATGTGGCTCGTTGCTCTGACACAGAACCTGCAGCCCGGTCGGTCAGCTGGTGTATTAGACCTGATCAGTGGAGAGAAGGGAGATGATTGCTTAACTACGTGACACAAACGTTTCAGAGGGCGGGTGCAGCTCTTACAGCTTGTGTGTGTCCACAGGATGATGCCACAATCTGTTTCAGTCACAGATAGTTTCCTAAATCGTTTTTATTGCAAGAAATATTATTTACCATTTACTCTGATCATTAAATGTGTATCAAGCTAGTAAGTCCATCCTAAATCGTTTTTATAATGTTATCCATCCTTCACTCTGTATCAAGTAGTAAGTAAGGTAATCAAGACAGAAAGACAGGCGACGACATATTAAAATTAAATGCAACGTTGCCGGTCATGCGGATAGGTGTAGATGGAGTTTTTTTTAAAAACGAAATGGTGTAGACGCTTTCTTTTTTTTATTATACGGATATTCTGTTTTACAAAAACCCGGCTACGTGTGGACAAGGCGTAAGTCTGGTGTTGAAGTCAACTTGCTCTGTACAAGAAGAAAAACAGCTGATAGAAATACTGATAAAATATCAGAGGCTCTTTAATCAAAGAGCATTGTTTTATTTTTCAACCTGTTCAAATCTGAGATAAACATCCTCCAACAGCCAGACAGCAGAGTCCAGCTTCTTCCATTAACTGCACAGTAACCAGGTCAAAAGTTAACTTTTAGGCTCTAACATGAGAGTCTGATCTGACTACAAACCTCCTCCAGCAGCTCCTTCATGTTCTCCTCGTCTTCAAAATCTTCACTGTAGTGAGGAGAGTCTGAGAGAGAAGAGCGTCTGTTTCAGACCAGCAGCTGAGTGTAGTGAGGTTTACCTGAAGTCTGCTGCTTTACCTGGAAGCTTGCCGACAGCCTCTGAGCCTCCGACTCCGCCGTCATCAGCCTGCCTTAGAGCTGCTGTTTTCCTGGAAGCCGTCACACACAAGTTATAACCCTGAGCTTCAGGTGCAAACACTGTTTTGTTAGAAAACCCCAAATAACCAAACCAATGTCAAGACTGGGCACAAGTCAGTAAAGACTCTCTACAAACTACTATTCTATACCTCCAGGTACCAGAAGCTTTTATTTGAGCTTTGAATGTGAATAACCAGATGACTGACTGACCTGCTGCAGAGGGGATGTCTGTCGACATACCTGAGGTCGGTATCGATGCTAGGACTGGTGGAGTCCAGCTCTCTGTTCAGCATGGAGTAATCTATAGCTGTAGAAGCTCCTGCCTCCAGCTGGGCGAAGAACCTGGCCTTCTCCTCTTCCTCCTCCAGAGTGTCCAAGCCCACACTGCTCATGTTTCCAGCTGGTGTCAAACACAGCAGAAATGCAAAGAACAGCTGAGATAGTTCTGAAAAGCAGGGCTGATTCAGCAGTCATAAAATTAGTTTTCCCTCCAAATGTGCAAATCTAGTACCAATATACAAAAACACAGCATGCAAAACATGTTCCTGACTATCTGTCATCTACATGGAAATAGGAAATTTACTTAATAAAAGATCATCTTTTTTCAAGATGCTTGGAATCATCTGATTGTTTAAATTCCTGCAGAGGAACATTAATCCAGTGAAAACGGCTAAAAGACACTTTGTGTTGTGCTACCGCGCTAAAATGTAAAGAGCGAGAAGCGAACATGCTCACACTCACTTTGAGCATCTGTGCCGGTTCTGCTGAGAAAAACACCTTCCCGTCCATCATCACTCAAACCAGCATCTCCTGGATCCTCATCCTCCTCCTGGATAGGCTGAGACGTACTCAGAGACTTTCTGAAAGACTTCCCTGATCCTGACAGCGATCCAGAAACAGAAAGTCAAAGAAAGCACAACAATGAAGCTTCAACTTGTTACTACAGGACATTTAGGTCCCAACAGAGAATCTAACGGAGATTATTAAAAACATTAAATAAAGCTGGGAGTCTCTGCATTTCCAGTTCTGAACTGGTTACTGTTCAGCATCTACATGAGGAGTTCCCCAAGGCTCCATGTTGGGCCCCTGCTCAGGATCTACCACCAGCTCAGATCATGGAAACAAACCAAATACCTGATCATAATGATGCAGATGACACTCAGCTCTATATTGCTGTCTCACCAGGGGAGTCTGTTCCCAGACAAAGCGTCAGGTAATTTCTTGGTCAAATCAATGCTTGGATGTTTCATGGTTTTCAGATAAATAAAGAAAAATCTGAAATTATTTTGTTTTAAAACAAAGATTAGTATCCAGCTTCAGTCAGCAATATTAAAACCAACTAAATCAAAACCAATCCAGAAATTCTGGTGTCTTTTAAACCCTAAGCCAAATTTAACCTCCCACACTGAAGCAGGAACCAAATCAACCTTTTACCACCTGAAAAATAAACCAAGAATAAGCAGACTGCTGGCTGATTCAGAAAAAGTTAATCTGACTACTGTAAAGGAGTTTTTACAAGTTCTCACATCTTTACGCTGGTTCTGGATTCGGTCTAAAACAGGGGTCCACAATGGCTTTTAATGCATGGTTTTTAAATATAAATATAATAACAAATGCAGGTTTTAACTTTTTTTTCTAATTTTTTTCATGTAATAATTGCACTGAATTTCCACAACATTACGACACTAAAAATACCAGAAATTTTTTTTAAATATATTTTCTCTTCACTATGTTGAAAACTATGGACTTCTTTTTAAACATCTTTTTTCATAAATATCTACTTCCTATAGAAGAAAATCTGTTTATCCTCTTTTTGAAAAAATGTTTTTATTTTAAAACCTAAAAATAGAAATAAAATGTGGTTCTTCATAAATAACATTTTTCCTATAGTACATATTTACGATAAATTTTCTTTTGTTCAAAAGCTCTGGAAACATTTGTATCTGAACAAGTTTTATTTAGCTGGCTGAGGGCAAAATGGCTCTTTGGACTGCTGTGGACCCCTGGTCTAGAATATACTGTAGATCTGGTCTGCAGACGAGCCACTGAGACTTCTAGGATCATCTGGGTCCAGCTTGCGTTTCATCCCGAGAGTTCAAACTAAACATTTAATTTTTATGTCCACATATCTGGAACGAACTATGAGAAAACCGGAAGTCTATTCAAAACATCAGTTCTGCTAAATTTGGGTCTGAAAATGAATTTATAAAGATAGAGTTTTTCTTTTTATAATAATAATGTTAAAAATCTGTAACTCAGTGTCTGAATATTTCTTATGAATATCACCAAGAATGTCCCCTTTAGTATGTAAATACCAGAGACACAACCACCATTTTTCTACGTTTTCTATCAGTATAGAAAACACCCTTCTTTAGCTCTCAAAGGTCAAAGCCTTTTTATTCATTTATTCGTTTTTTTTGTTGTTCCTTTTTTTTTGCTATTTTTGGTCTGACTGTTTTTAAATTTTTATTTTACAAATTAACGCCTGTAGCAGCTGAAGCTTTTAATCCCAGTATAAACCAGTGTGTAGCAGCTTTTAATCCCAGTATAAACCAGTGTGTAGCAGCTTTTAATCCCAGTATAAACCAGTGTGTAGCAGCTTTTAATCCCAATATAAACCAGTCAGCATCAGACATGATGTTTCTCAGCTGTCAGATTGGGAGGTAAAATGATGTAAAATGAATGTATGAATAGATTTAGCAGCATAAAGGTCGACCAGAAGAAGAAAACAGAATTTATTACTAACAGAACTTTGTAGAAATAACACACAGATCAACAGTGACCAAACCTTTTCTCATCTCATCGTTCTCTCAAGTCTTGGCTTTCAGGAGAAAAAATATTGTTATTGAAACAAACACACAACAGAAACTATTTCCATGTTTCCACTTTTTCCTCATTTCCAGTTATTCCTGCTACTATTTACCTGCTATCCTCACTAAACCAACTCCAGCTCAGCTGCTTTGTGGCGCCACCGTGCATCAGAAACGTCTTCTTGGCTTTATTCCAGCCATAGAGGAGCATTATTTTTCTTCTTTTCACACACACATAGAACTTTCTGCTCACTGGTTGATCTTTGGCTGCTCCTGATTGGACGTTACCGTCAATCTAAGCTCTCTGATTGGTGGAAAGTCTGACAGGAAGTGGCTTCATCATCATGTCCAGGTCTAAATAGAGGTCTCTTAGCAACATAGTAGTGATAGTGATGTTTTTATGGTGAAATGTGATAAATAATGCTGTTATCATGGATCATTGTGGATTTACCAGATAGAGTCTCTGAATAAAACTACATTTAGTGGCTGGATTGTAAACCTCCTGGACGGGATAGAAATGCCTGGAAAATCTTCTGTAGATCAGCTAAAGGGGAAGCTATCCATCACAATTCACCCCACAGAGCTACACACCACCACTCCTGGGACATTGATGATATGAGATCTAGTGGAGTTTTAAGGGTTAATGAGGCAGACACGAAGAGAGCAACATGAACACACAGGATGTAGGAAGAGCGATACAGGGGGACTACAACACTGCTGAAGGACTGGGGCGTCTGATGGGGCTGTTAAGGTTACCATCATCAGTGTCCCTCTGGGACACCTCTGGACCATCAGTGTTAGCTGGTGGAGATTCAGGAGAATGATGTGGAGTGGGACCGCTCAGACTTTCTGGGTCCGAGTCATCAGATGAAGATCTGCATCTTCCCATGGTTTGGGACACGTCCAAATCTGTGGCTCTGGGAGTCTTGTCAGACTGAACGGGTTTATCCGGAGCCTTGCAGCGAGGCATGGGGACGGGTTTATGGAGGGGATCCCTGCTGACAACTTCACAAGGCAAGAAGAGAGAACGTACAGATAAAATGATGCTGCGTGCAGCTAAATCTAATACAGTCTCAAAACTACACAAAGCTTTTTCAGTCATCTTCAGTCTTGCAACACTTTACTGCAGCTTTTAAAATGTCAAGACACGAGGACGTAATACGCTCTGCTACTACTTAGTGGCCCACACACTGCCTCTATAGTCCAGCAGCTTCTAGAAGCTCCTCCAGCAGCAGGAAGTTGCAGTACTGGTTTTCTGGATGGTGTTATCAGTCTCTCTCATGGTTGTGGAGGAATTTTGTTCCACTCTTCTCTCCAGCGTTGCTTCAGCTCATTGAGGCTTGCAGCTCTCTGAAGGTCCACCACACCATTTTAGTCAGGTTTAGGTCTGGACTTTTACTGGACCGTACTGAGACCTCCTCTCTCTCCTGGAGAATCTCTGCTACGATACCAGAAGACTTCATAGCAGTGAGGGGCCAGTGAACAGGGCCATGCACTGTTAAATACAGAAAAAGACCCTCCTGACCTCAAAGACAACACAGAAAAAGAGTCACGTATGAGTCTTCCAGCATGAAATGACCCAAATCATAAGGCCAACACACCAAAGGAATGACTCCAGAAGAAACCCATTAAGATCCTGGAGTGGCCTAGCCAGTTTACGGACTTCAACCCCAGAGAAAATCTGAGGCTGGAGCGTCGTGTTCTCAAGCAACTGCCTGGAAACCTTCAGGATTTGGACCAAACTTTCTCCTGAGATATAAACAAACCTGGTGTGACTACCAGAAAGATCTAACCTCTGTTTGTCAACAAGAGTTTCTCCATGAAGTAGTCATGGGTTTTATTTTATTCAAATACAGATGAACTTAAAAGCTTTATTTAAAGGTCCAGTGTGTAAGAAATACTGACTCTAGCGTTACTGATAGACCTTCAGATGCCAGGCTCAGCTGTGAATGGACGGTGGTCACCAGGGGCCAAAATCCCTCCATGTTTTCATCTACTTCAACATTGTGTGCTGTCTTCTTCCGCGGCTCTTTTATAGCATTTCTTTTCCCAAACGGTGCTCTAGCATCTACCAAACACAGCTGCTACTGACCCGCTGCACATTTGCTCTGGAAAGCTGGAAATTAAAAAACGGCTTCATGAGTTTAGTGAAAAGATCTCACCGTTGCTGAACTCGGGCTGTGACGTTTTGGTTTTGATAAATCTGCGCTTTGGAGACTCCGCTGAGAAAAAAGAGAGGAGAAGTTTTCCAGTCAGGAAAAACATGGACCAGTTAAACGTGGGCCCATACTGGCTCCATACTGGTTAGACATTCAGTTATGGTGAAGTGTGTTTCACAGCTAAATGTCTGACCTCATGACTGAAGCTGTTTTAAACCATGAACTGAACACCTTTCTGCTTTTTTCTTCCCACCAAACCAGCTGGTCCAGAGTCAAAGTCTTAACTTAGAACCAGTTCCTTCTGTTCCCACCACCAAAGGTCCATAGCAGACAAACTGGTTCTACACTGGAACCAACCGCTGTGTTTGCCAGTTCCTCTCATTTTCCTTCTGTTTAACGTTTTACACGACCAGCCGTGTCTCTGAAGGCTGCACCTTCTTCCACTTCCCGATTCCTGGGATTAAATGTTTGCTGGTTTTATAGAAACATTGTGATCTGGAAGCTGTAATGAACATGTATATTAAATAGTCTATTTTTACATACAAACTTTAAAAATCTATAAAATTAATAGAAATTTGTAAGATTTTATTAATAAATTAACTGTTTAAATGATAAAACCATTTTTGAAAAATTAAGGAAATTTTAAATTTATTTCATATATAAAGGCTGTCAAAAATAACACGTTAACGACGGTAACTAATTTATGTAATCAACTGTGTTAAACTTTTTATGTGTTTAGGCCAAAGCAGATTCAGGCATAGTCGTGAATGGTGATTAATCATGATTAACATGAGAGGGGCCAATGAGGACCAGAGTTTTAACGTTTTCAATCAGATTAATCACAGCTCACAATAAAACTCCAGTGTTATTGATAGACCTCACATGCCACGCTCAGCTGTGAATGAGCCACAACTGAAGGTTGTGTGTGTGCAGTAAAATGATCTGCAATGATCTGATGATGAGAAAAATAAAAAAAAAATCTAATAAAATGTGTTAATGTTGTTGAAACTTCACTTATTTTTCTCCAGGAATTTCCGGTTGTTCATACTGTTTTCTAAAATGTTAGATCATTAAATGTAAACATCGTGATAATGGACCAAACTTGTACTTGTAGGGGAAAAATTTGGCGTTTTCATTATTTATCGGTTAACTTACTGGTCCGACTCACTTTAGACTAGAGATTGAGCTGAATGTGGACCCTGGACTAGAATAAGTTTGACCCCGCTGATCTAAAACCCGCAGGACAGTGACCCACGAGGACCAGAGGCTGCATCTCTGCTCTGGACAGCAAAATGACGTCATTTCGCTCTTGTGGACGTGAATGGGGACAGTTCTCGACAAATCGGCAGAACTTTCTTCTCCTGGGGCTCTGAGAAGTATTGTGTGATTGGTCGGACATCTGAGGAGGGCGTAGTTAACGCGTAAAAGAATGAAGCAGAAAGTTGTGTTCTTCCCCTGATCCGAGGTTGAATGGTTTGTTTAATGAACAGCTGATTGAGGTGGTGAGAAAGTAAATGTTAACAACATGTGGAATTTAAAGTCAATCCCACCCTGCCATGGATGACCCCCACCCCAAAAAAGCTTCTCGTGGAGTATAAACTGACCAAACCAATATGAGCTTCTTCCTTGTTCTCGCGGCATCAAGAACAAGAACAAAGTTCTCGCTTCTCGTGGAGTAACAAGCTTAACAGGTCATGAGTGCAGCTAACCCCCGGAAAGGGTCAAAAACGCGACCAGTCCAGCGACAACCAGCATCCTCTCCTGAGTCGTACCTCCTCCAGTTCCTTCACTGCTGTTTTCATCATCCTGCCACCATGACACGGTTGGTTTCTGGCTGCATTTCTGGCTGCTTTGAGCCTGAGGCGGCTTGTCAGCGCCACCCAGATCCAGAGAGTCATCTGAAACAGACTGCCAGATACAGGTTTAAGCCAGGATGAAAGGCTATATGTTAAATCTATTTCTTCCTCGTTCTGATGCTCAGCTTGAACTTCAGCAAGTCGTCTTGACCGCGTCTAGATCTCTACATGCTGTCATGTGATTGGCTGGTTAGATATTCGTCTTAACAGGAAGTTAAACAGGTGGAGGTGATAAAGTGGACGGTGCCCTGACAAGGATCAAGTCTGCACATCACATGTGCCATCATTCGCTGCAGCGATTGATCAACAGGTTTGCAATCGTGTAGCTTCAGACATGTTCACTGACACTCTGTAAATGTCACTACTATAAAAGCAGAACATCATTATCTCAACTGGAAAGATTTAGTGAACACAGTAACACTCTGAACATGACAGTTACATGTAACATGTCACCCACAACATGAATCCATTACATTAACGGGCCCTTGCTAACAGTTACCTCTTTCAGAAACTGTTCAAACTGTGCATCCAGCTCTTCCTTGGTCAGCCTCTGAGACATCCTTCCTGACGACATTCACATCATCAGCCGAAGGACCTGAAACAAGCAAAATGTCAAAAGCTAGAACATTCTAAACCTAATTCATTTGGTGCATCAATGCAATGCACCAAATATCATCTACAAATTTTTATTAATTTTTTTGGTCTAATTTGGGGTTAAGACCAACTTTACTTCATATGTCATACTTAGTGTATTTTAGTAAAATCAAATGCTAATTTAACAACAGATTCGATGACATTTAGCTTCATCAACAAAGAAAATCATAATTAAACATATTTCTATTTGCATATGCTGTATTATCTATTTCCAGTTATTCAGTTAAGAGCTAATGATTCAAACATTGGACAGACATGAAATATATCAGAGGACTTCTTGACAAGCACACAATTAGCGCCTGAAACTTCACAAAAACCCAATAATTCACCAAACAGAAAATAGTGTGTATTAACCCCGCTATATGAATAAAAAATTGCATGGCGTTTAAAATAGCATAACCAGAAAACGAGATGTTGTAGTTCATTATCCTAGCTTTAAGGACTTAATTCTATCATTCGTTTCCGGTAGCTATCGTTAAAATAAAAGCTGATGAGGAATTTGTAAACCACAACAAATCAACGTTTAAACCCCGCTGGCATAGCATTAGCAAGCAACTTCTACATAAAAGGTTGTATGCTACCAAACTTTTACGTCTGGCACTTTCTTAAAACTGCCTGCAAAAACGCATTGTTTATTTTGAAGAAAGCATTACCGTATTTCCGGTGTGTACAGGGAACAGCTAACTATAGCTAAGTAGCTATTCCAAATCATCTACTTAGCTAGCAACGTAAGGTAACCAGAAGAACTGGCTAACTTTCGTGTTTAAGTACACATTTTTCTGCAGTTACGTTATGTGTATGTGTCTGGTATCAACAAAACTCACTTAAGACACTGGACTTTGACAGATCCCCCCAACGGAACACTTGTTGAAACCATAGACTGTGAAACACCCTCACGTCCCAGACGTCTGTTTTGAGTTTCGGGCAGTTCCCGCGACACTATACGCGAGTGAGAAAAGCAATGGGATTGGCTAATAAAAAACGTCATTAGAAAATAAACCAATGGACAGTGACAGAAGTAGAGGAAGTAGATTTTTTTTTTTTTTTTTTTTTTTTTTATCAAATTCACAAAATACAAAACAAAACTAGGGCATTTATCAGCATTCACTCAGGTTGAGCAAGAAAAAAAGCTTATACAGGAAACTTAAAAAGTAAAGCAAAATACAAAATAAAATATACTTGTATATAACTAAAGACACAAATAAAAATAAGTAAATAAGTAAATAAAGTTATCTTAAATAAAATGAAAATAAAGGGCATTATTATTCCATCAGGTTAAAATGTTCATGCATCAAGTATAGCTTGACTGCATGTTTAGTTTCGACCAATCTCAGATAATATCCAATAATTAATTGTAGGTTTAATTGTGAAATAACTACATCTATGAATAAAGAACTTTCCAATTAAAATCAAAATGTTTATTAAATATTCAGTTGTTTTGTTTTCATTTTCTACTGCATTTTCTTTAACCACATCCAGATTTGTAAATATATCCAAAAAGGAAGTTCTGGTTCACAAATAAAACAAATTATTCAAGCTCTCAACATTTCTCAAACAAAAGACGCAATTTTCTCTATTTAAATTGAATTTAGACATCAAAAACTCATTAGTTGGATATTTTTATTAAGCATTTTAAATCGCATCTCCTTTGCTTTTGCAGCGAGTGGATAACTGATGAAATTAGTTTGTATTTTAATAATTTGATCTCTTGTAAAGTCTTTAGGTATGTAGTTTCTTCGAAGGGAGTTTGGGAAACTTTCTTTAAGGAGGAAAATCCTCAGCGTTGTGTTGTTGTGTTGAACTTTCAATACATTTCAAAATATTTTTAAGTCATTTTTTGGGACAATCTAAATGATACTTAATACAAAACCTTTCATGATCTAAAAAAATCCCTTCTGGGTCCATCAAATGACTTACTGACAAGACGCTTTTGGAAAACCGCTCCTTTTCCAACACTGATTCCCGGTTGACCAGGATGTATCTCGGCTGTTCCATATAGGAATGTTGTGTGGTGTAAAATCGTGTTTGTATATTAATTTTCAATATAGTTTCATATACTGATGAAACGCTGAGAGTTTGACTGGTAACATATTACAACTAAAGTCACAACATAAAGGAAAATTCGTTCCTCCCATTTTGTAAAAATAAATTTGAGGATTGAGAACCACAGCGAATCTGCATTTTTAATGAATGACTTTTGTTATTTCAATTTCAAGATTTCATTCATTATATCAAAATCAATGAAATTTAAACCCCCATCTTCCAGCAGTTTACCCAGATCTTCTTTCCTTATGCAATGGCATTTATTCCTTCATATAAACTGTGATAATAAGTCATTAATTTGTGGTTAATTCCCTTGAAACAGGCAGAGAAGATGCAGGATAGATTAGTCTAGAGAAACCTTCCATTTTAGACAATAGCACTCTTCCAAATAATGAAATGTCTTTCCTTAACCAACTGATTGATTTGCAGTTTTCCAGATTCTTCACAACGTTGAAATTCTCATTTCTAGCCTTATCCTTGGAAATGACGATACCCAAATACTTTAGATCTATTTAAACATTTACGTTATACAAGGATTGAAATGAGCTAATATGCAACGGCAACACACATTTGTTACATTTAATTTTAAACCTGAAACAACTAAATAGTGACTAATTTTAATTATTTTAGCCATCCCTAGTTTATCCATACCTTCCACATCACTCTTCTGAATAAGAATAGATAAGACTTCTGCCACCAGAATAAACAGTAACAGGGAGCAACCACAGCCTTGCCATATACTTTATTTATCTTTAGATACTCTTTAGACCTTAAACCTCCACCAAGTTATACGTTTTATATTTCCCCAAATATCTGTCAGATTATTCATCTCCATAAAATTGCCAATGATATAACTGTGTCTGGCTCTCCCTGTTCCATCGTCGATCATGTTCCAGTCCCCCCAATCACAATATTATCTGTTATTATCAGCTATTTTTTTTGTTGTATCTATATACATTAGTAATAATAAACAACCTGTCCTCTTTTTTCAAGACCACAGTTAACCAGTGTCCAGCTTTATGTGTCAGGATCTTCCCGGAAAGCTGTACAAACAAATGTCGACACCACCAGACATCTTGTCTCCCCACTGATTAGCCCAAAATGTTTTATCCACCGCTGAAGTGAGTTTGCCCTTTAAAAACGAAAAAGTGCCTTTCTCTTTACAATGTCCCTAATGTCCCGAACATGTAAAGAAGTAAAGAAAAATGTATTATTCATAACTAGAACACTTGGAAACACAACAGAAAAAAGTTTTAGATTGTCTTCTCACCCAAAAAACAGTAGCTCACTACTGTCACTAACCATCCTGACCGTCCACTGTAGTAACTTCTCAATATGCACTGTTGTTTACACACACTTAAAACATAGAATCTTATTTATTTATTTATTGATCTCAAATGGGAAATAAGCCGCTGTATTTTACCCATCTCTAGATTTACCAGAGAGCAGTGGGCTGCCATGTTTCAGCACCCTGGTAGCAGCTTTGATGTTTATGTGCTCTCCCCTGTCCTGTTCACAATCTACACATCAGACTTCCAGTATGAGTCTGAGCTCTGCCACATGCAGAAGTACTCGGACGACACTGCCATAGTTGGATGTATTAAGGATGGACAGGAGGAGGAGTACAGGAGTTTGGTGGAAGAATTTGTTGGCTGGTGCAGGGCGAACCACCTGCAGCTGAATACTTCCAAAACCAAGCAGATGGTGGTGGACTTCAGGAGGAACAGATCAGACCTGAGGCCCGTCTGCATAGAGGGTGTGGAGGTGGAGTCGGTCAGTTCATATAAGTACCTGGGACTGCAGCTGGATGACAGACTGGACTGGTCAGAGACCATCAATGCCATCCACAAGAAGGGACAGAGCCGTCTGTACTTTCTAAGGAGGCTGAGGTCCTTCAACATCTGCCAGAAACTGCTGCTGATGTTCTACCAGACTGTGGTGGCCAGTGTCCTTTTCTGTGCTGTGGTGTGCTGGGGAGGCAGCATAAAGAAAAGGGACGCAGCACGGCTGGACAGAGTGATCCGAAGGGCAGGATCTGTGGTGGGCACAGAGCTGGACTCTTTGGTCTCAGTGGCAGAAAAGAGGACCTTGAACAAGATCCTGACCATCCTGGACTCCTCCTCTCACCCTCTGCACAGAACTCTGAGCAGGCAGAGGAGTGTGTTCAGCCCCAGACTACTGTCCCTGACCTGCTCCACCAACAGACTCAGAAACTCTTTCGTACCCCGGGCCATCCGGCTGTACATCATCTCGCTGAGGGCGCAGGGGTCACAACCACAACCATAGTCTGAATAGTTTTTATGGACATGTGCCTTTTTCTCATTTGGAAGCACATTTGCTCTTATCCCATTCTGTAAACACTGTCTCAGCAGTTCTTGCACATCCTGCACTTTTTCACTCATGCACCTTGTTTGGCTACCACCGTCAACATATGTACATACTTGATCACCTGAACAGTATATATGTACATAGACCATAATAATGACTCTTGTTCGGTCCAACTCGGAGTGTGGTTTTGCGTCACAGCACATCTAGCTGAGTAGACATTACAATGAGTGTACAATAGTTTTTACCATTTTGCCTTCTTTATCTACCGTTGCCTTTATTTAATTTTAAATTAGTCTAGTTATGCTTAAGTACTAACCCCTAATGTCAAGTACTAACCTTTAATGTATGTATATGCTACTGGATGCTTGAATTTCCCTCAGGATCAATAAAGTATCTATCTATCTATCTATCTATCTATCTATCTATCTATCTATCTATCTATCTATCTATCTATCTATCTATCTATCTATCTATCCATCCATCCATCCATCCATCCATCCATCCATCCATCCATCCATCCATCCATCCATCCATCTATTTATGTTAAATTAGTGAACAACGCTATTTTCATTGTGGAAGCCCACAGTCGGTTATCATCGAGCTGATGTGTTAATCATTTCCAGACCAGTGGCTTGGGACATTGGAACTGTGTTTTCTTTTCTTTTGCTTTTTTCTCTAAATGCAGCATCAGTACAGCTGATACCAAAACCAATGCTTCATAACAATTACGTTATGCTGTTTAGCTGCTATAATGCACGTGCACTCAACATTCAATCCGCCATGTCAGGTTGTGCACGAATCGTTAAATGTTGTGTAAACTCTGCTCTCACACTCTAAAAGTTCCTTCTTGCGCTCAAATATCTCGTCTTCCTGTCAAAACTCCGCTCCTCTTAAGTTAAGGGTTGCAGGTTCAAATCTCCTGCACTCCAGCTTGGTCTTATTCCCTCACACTCCGACACCTTCTCTGCTCTCTAAACTTCTGCTCTTGGATCTTGTTTTTTCTCTCATGGGTTCCTGAATGAGCTGTCTGTACTACTAGATAAATGATGATGATTCTCACCACCTTCAGGGTTCTATCTGAGTGTGGTTCTGCTGCTCAAAATCAAGTTCTATACCTTTTTCAGTGCTTTTAAAACTGTTCTTCTGTCTCATAAAAAAGAAGCTGATTGCCATGCACATGGACAACCTTATCATTTGTCTTCAGCACCTTTTGAACCATGTGTTCTACAGGCTAGTCAGCAGTAAAGAAGCACAACCACCACCCAGTTCCCCTTTTGTTCGAATCAAATGTCAGATCTCACACGTACAACCGAGAGACCTGCAAAATCTCTTAAGCACAGTTGTTGAATGTGTTGCACCCTTAAAGCAGACAGGACTTCCTTCTCCACTTTATTCGCCCCGTGCTGCATATATTTTTTTAAAATGTGGATTTTCTTAAGGGAAGCAAGGACATGCAATGTGACCGCAATACACATGTGAACTAGCAGCAACACACACGTCACACACACACTGCATGCAAGCTGATGTGTGAGTGAAGTGTTATTGTGTTCCTGCAACATACACAACAGAAAATACAAACAGAACAAATGACTTGAGCCCCGAATGATAAAAAGAAAATTAATATTACTGAAACACTTCTCCTGGACAATATCTAGATTAGAATGTTTTATTCCTTAAAATTTCCAGGCCATAACAAACGCATGAATGAGATATGTCCCAACACCAGAGGGACATGAACACTGAATGGACCGTAAAGTCCACTAAATGGACTTTCTGGTTAAATAAAGGTTTACTGTTTGTGTTGACTCTTCCTGCTCTGACCCAGCTTTCCAAAAGCACTTAAATTCACCATGTAATTGTGATACTGTGAGATGTCTGGAGGCTGGAAGATGTTTCACAATCCCACATGCACACCTAAACTGACCTGACTGTAAAAATACTTTGGACCATGCATATCAACAACAATTTATCTGCGCAGCAGTTTCTTTGAACATGACAATAATCACATCTCTGAGATTGAGGGTAAAACTCTCTGTAAAATAGTCAGTTTATAATGTGTATATGTGTAAATGTATGTTTTCAAATTGCTTGATATTTACAAGAACCCACAGTTACTCACAAAATGGTTTACATGTTCTAGAAATCATGTTAATCATGTGTAACAATACTGAGCTGATTTTCTCTCCCCAGTAGATGGCTTGTGACAGCTGTGCACCACATGCCCCTGATGTTAGATGATGGCTGAAAACTAAACTCAGATTTAATTACAGAAAAAAAAATCTAATTAAATAATTGTTTTTCTTATTCTGAGCATCTGTAAAAAAAGCCATTTCTCTGCAGCATTTCCAGCAGATCAGTTGTTAGAAATTTTAGTTGCATCATCACAATCAAACCACGCAGTTTCTGAATCTGTAACTGTGGCTTGTGATGATGAGTAAACTAACTTACTGACTCATTCTTTAATGCAGAAAATCCCACAGTTCATGGCCACGTTGCAGGATGTGTTGTTGTGGAAATGACTTGGCATATTTGCTCCACTTGGTGGCAGTATGGAGCTGTGAACTGCTTCGCTTCCTCCCTGACTGTGTGTGTACCTGGAAGGGCAACCCATCACCAGAGATCACTTGTAATCTAATAAACTCTACTGCTCACTTTTCTGTCTCTTTCAGAGGTCAGGGCGGATCCATATAAACTCTGTTTTCACCAGCCTCCCTGTATGACACTTCTTCAGCTCTCATCCTGTGTGTCAAGGATACAAGCAGGTGAAGGGATGTCACTGATGTGGCTTTGTGCAGAATTTCCTGTAAAGCTTTATTCTAGTCCATGTTACTGCAGGTATCACATCAGAAATGCACGTGGACATCAATGTGTTTAACCTCTTCCTGACCAATCTCTTTGTTTCAGCCTCCTGTCTGAAATTACATCCCCAAAATAAATAAAGTCTTCATGACTGCAGGGGCTGTATAATCTTGGTCTCAGCAGAAAGCTGAGACATGAGATTCCAACAGAAGTTTCAGAATGAAGATATGTGCGTGTCAGAGTAAAATCACCTGGAACACAGTAGAAGATGTAAATGATTATCTCCTCCTAAAAGAAAACGACATCACTTTCAGTAAAAACCAGAGGATAGCAGCCGTCTTCATCTAGGAATGAGTAAAGTAGGGATGAGGAACGGTGCTACAGTAGAAGGTAAAAGTGAACCTGAGCAGGTTTTCAGGTGTTTAATAGAGGTGTTATGCAGGTAAATATCCCAGGAAGCGATGATGATGATGATGATGATGGACGTCTCTATCAATGCTCAGAGTCAGGAGGATCCAGGGCCCCACATTCACCTTAGAAACACCATGAGGATCCAGAAAGAAGACCAAGCTAGCCCATGATAGGAAGAGTGAATCCTTCACTATAAAACCTCCTTCATCTCCATGGAAACCAGTAGGACTGTCATGGTTCATTTCAACAAAGGTAGAGTCAGAACACATTAGCAGAGTTTTTAGAGCTGGAATCAAACTTTTCACCACAAAACAGCAACAGAAAAACCTGGTTTCTGGTTCTGGCTGCTAGCTGCAGAGTTTCTGTCCCACCGTGATGGAACCAGCAGAGTCTCTGCTGTCATGTGACTCCTTGTTTGTGAGGAGAAATTAGCAGAAGCTCTAAAGTGGACAGAGCTGTTCTCATGGTTTTCTTACATTCCCATATAACTGCTTGGGGTTTGAACTGTGTTTGGTTTGGTAGAGTCTTTTAGCCGAGTTTCTCCCCGTCATGTTGCTATGCTACATGTTAGCATTGCTGCTTCCTGGTGTGTGCAAACACAGTTTGCACTACATGGATCTCATGGTGCCTCCTGTACAAGAGACTAGTCAAAAAGGAATATGCCTAATCATATCTTTTATCACATCTCTGTCTGACAAAACATGTGCTTAATTACATTTACTCCTGCTGAAGAGACAGGAGAGCATGTGTTGTTGTTACTGTATCATGTTGAACCAAAAATGCTTTAAACTGCAAATTTCAGCTGCAAGTTCAGCTTTGACTGAGCTGGCATGTTGGGTACAGAAATGCAAGAAAATATTCTAAACTCTAAACTAAATGTTTTACACTTTGTTGCATCACTCCAATTTCTGATGTGTTATAAACGGATCAAAGCCGTGACATCACGGAGGAGCCATGTGTGATGACATCCAGAGATGGAGCAGATAAAATCATCCTTAGAGGCAGTTCTCTGCACCGACTTACATCAGTAAGTTTCTGTTGGGCTGGCAGCTGTGAGAGTTTAGCTGTGTAATCCTACGCACTTACCCAGCTCTCCAACTTCAAATAACCCATGAAGCTTCTTCAAAACTCAAAACACCCCAGGTGCCACCGCAAGTACACACAACTGAATCTTAACATATATTTAGCGAAACTGATATTTACGTGGTTAAACCTCAGATGCACCAACTACAAGAGAAAGTAGCAGAAAGTGTCTCATCAGCATGGGAAGGAAAATAAATGTGTGTTAAAGTTAAATTAATATTGTCTGAGATGTTTAATGGAATCAAATAACCGATATAATAAAAGATCTATGAAATGTGACATTGATCGAATTGATAAAATCAGAAAGTTAAAGTGAAAAAAAAGTTTGTGGTATTTGTAAACCAAACCAATCAGCTGTTTTCCTGCTGCAGGTCCTTCCTGTTAACATGTTCTGACATGTCATCATATTTTTTTTTATCATAAGGCAGATTTAAGCTGCAGCTTAACAACATGTGTCCAGACTGTTTGTGTTTCATGCAGAAGATGTAAAAGTCATAAAACCAGCTGAATGAACGCTGATAAAACATCTGTTCAGACTCAAAGCTGATGTTTTCCCCTTTTCCACTCTGTGTCTTAAAGGTCAGGAACTACTTTGTTTATGTTGGTAACTATAAATCTAGTGAGGAGCTTCCTGTCTCAGAGTGATGCAGAAAAACTAGTCCATGGATTTGTTACTTCCAGACTGTAATTCCTGATTATTGTTCTGAATCTGATCCAAGATGCTGCAGCGATGGTTCTGATGAGATTTATCATCAGAGATCTTCCAGTTTCCTCCATGAAGGAAAACCTCTAATAGAACCAGGAAGGGCGGCCATCTGTCTCAACTGGTTGCAATGGAGAGGACATCAACGGGCACCATAACTTCTGTCCAGAGAGACCTGCTGAGAGAGAAGAAGAAAAATACAAGTTAATGATGCCAATACGTCTATAAGTTTATACATAGAAAATAAAGAGCAGACAGATGAAACAGAAAGAGCTGAATGCATCATGAGACGTCCCTCAGCGGTCTAAGCCTACAGCAGCATGACTGAAGGTATGACTAGACCCCCTAACTATTTCAT
This sequence comes from Melanotaenia boesemani, assembly GCF_017639745.1. NCBI lineage: Eukaryota > Metazoa > Chordata > Actinopteri > Atheriniformes > Melanotaeniidae > Melanotaenia > Melanotaenia boesemani. The sequence continues at coordinate 36,006,990 of NC_055687.1, forward strand.
CCAAAGGGAAGGTTTATCTTAAAGGTAGGGAGTGAATGTTTCCTGAAGCCAGACTAAGAGCTGGTTCCACAGAGAGGGGTCTGATAACTGGAGGTTCTGCCTCCCATTCTACCTTTTGAACCTCCAGGAACCACCAGTAAACCTGCAGTCTGAAAGTGAGGTCATCTGATGGGAAAATAAAAAGAAGATAAAACTGCTAATAATTCTCGTCAGAACCTACACTGCAGGGTAATCAACATTTTCAAGATGTTATTTATGTAATCTGTGTGTTCCATACACATATTATTTATTTTCTTAGATATTTAACATTCTGTGGGCTCTAGTGTTCTTTATTGTTCAGTGAGAAAGTGATGAGAAAGGGAGACATCAGGATTGAACCTACTTATGAGGCGGCTTCTTTGCCAGGTGAACTGAACACCACTCCCACAGCAACAGTCTTCTTTTTTGTCTTTCTGTCTGGTCCTTTTGCTCCTGAAGCAACTTTTCTTTGACGGTTCCATGCTGCTCGGGTCTGCTGTGTCCACTTTTGGGGAAAACAGAAACAGTTGGTAAACTTTCCTGCTTCCACTTTCAAACCGAGTTCACGAAGCAGAGATGAGGTGATTCCTCCTGGGTGAAGCAGCAGCTATCGTCAGTGTTAGCTCCCTTTACTTTACCCAGCATCAGCTAGCAGCAGCTAGCTTCAGGGTTAGCTCCCTTCACTTTACCCAGCATCAGCTAGCAGCAGCTAGCTTCAGGGTTAGCTCCCTTCACTTTACCCAGCATCAGCTAGCAGCAGCTAGCTTCAGGGTTAGCTCCCTTTACTTTACCCAGCATCAGCTAGCAGCAGCTAGCTTCAGGGTTAGCTCCCTTTACTTTACCCAGCATCAGCTAGCAGCAGCTAGCTTCAGGGTTAGTTCCCTTCACTTTACCCAGCATCAGCTAGCAGCAGCTAGCTTCAGGGTTAGCTCCCTTTACTTTACCCAGCATCAGCTAGCAGCAGCTAGCTTCAGGGTTAGCTTCCTTTACTTTACCCAGCATTGGTGAAGCAGACACAGGACTCTGCTGGAACTAGCAGGGCTGTGTGGTGTTTATTGCTAAAGCTGGTAACAAAACATTGACCACTAAACAGGAAGTTTCTCACAGCAACCTTACTCTGCTCCGGTGCCCCCCCTCCCCTCCTCTCCCTTGCACTGCGCATCTCTCCTCCCTTTCCAGCTCATAGAGGGGCCACGCTGTTCTTTTAACATAACACTGTAAACACCACCATGTTTCTGCCCAATGAGACATAACTCTTGCAATCATATATATATTTTTTTTTAATTAGTGTGTTGGCGGTATGCCACTTTTGGCCCACAGGCCGCCAGCTGCTGACTGGTAGGGCATGTACGCCACCCGAAAAATAATCACAAATCCATTCTGGCCACCCCAGTGCAAAAATTTCCAGGCTCCGCCCCTGCGTTTCAGGGCCAGATGGTACTGTGTGTGTTGTACCTGATCCTGATATTCTCAATAAATGGCTGACTTATTGCAGCGGCAATATTGACCATACGGTCAAAAATAAATGCATTTCTTGCCCTATTTAAGCTTTCATCTTCCATCACTTTGGCACTGAAATTACTGTCTTCACTGTGAAAACTGGACAGCTACTTTTATCTTCCTACTACTTCTTCCTCTTTATTCTCATTCATATTCATGTAAGTTGCTGCTTATGGTAAGAAATGCACTTCCCTCACAGATAATTGGAGCGACCTTCAGAGACTTTCTGCAGAAATAGGCCTTCTGAACATTCACCTCATGCTTTTTATGTTGAAAATGTGATTGGTCTGCATGTGAAGTGCCCTCTATACAAGTCCAAATCTTTCCTGTCAAAAACCATTATGATGAGAAAAAAACTCACAGTGATTATTTTTATAAAAACACCAACTGTAGTTGACATGGAGTGAAAAGATGATGAAGGATAAAAAGGATGAAAGAATAAGATATAGAGGAGAAACTATAAGTGAATGTATACAGCAGCTGTGTGTGGCCCTTTAGTCGATATATATTTACTATATATATATATATATATATATATATATACGTGTGTGTGTGTATGTATGTATAAAGCATTCATTAATGTATTAATGTAATAAAATGAAACATATCTGACAAAGAAGGTAATAAGTCAGCTGGATGAATCTCAAAGCTGTATGAATCTGCTTCTTCTAAACTCAGCAGGAAAAAAATCTGATTTATTTTCCTGCTGGAAAAGACAAAAAGCAGGATTAATATCTCAACCTTTCTAGATTGTGAAAGATTATGTGATATTTCAAGAAAAAAATAAAGATCATGACCTAAAACTCAAATTCAACATTTTCTCTTATTACGACACATCAGCGGTACGAGACAAAACGACACCTGATCAGTAACACGGTGATGACATGTTTAGCATGTACAAAAGTTATTTTAACATTTTCACATAAAACTTACATTTAAAGTGAAAACTCTGAAACCATGATCAAAGTTTAGTGTACATTACACTTTTTGTTTCTGGTAAAGACAAATGTTTGCTGAGAACATGAAGAAATTATTTTTTAATGACATGTTGTATAAAAAACTAAAACTTTCTCATGTTTCCTTGGTATGTGTGAAAGGGTCAGAGATTCTCAGGGGGCAGACCTTGACACAACATTGGTTCGTGTGATAGAACAAGATAGAATAAGATTTGATTATTTTTTGTATTTTGGGCCCAGTATGTTACTAAAGTAGATTTAAATGTAAAAAATGACCAGATCATGAAATATGATACCAATCATAGGTATGAGAAATATTTTTGGTAGATAAAAAGCCAGATTAAAGCTATTTAAGCAATCAGAGCTCTCCAAGTTATTATTTTTAAACAGAGTAGAATTACTGACATTTCAGTACTTGTCGATTCTAAACACCGACATGAGTACTAATAAGTCCCATTACAGTTCACTGGTAAGGAGCGTGGAGCAGGATGTCAGATGCATAGACTCACTGGTTAACTGTATGGTATATCAGATTATCAGATGGGCCATCCTGCAGCAGCTAAACAGGTAAGACTGGAAAACTGTCAGGATCTTCATTAAAAGGAGGACAAAGTGGTTTTTAGTTTGGTTCATTGCTGTGACAAAGCACCTACATGCCCCCCAAAAAATGCTTCTCTCAACAAGATAATGCAAAATTATGAGGCAGGATGAGTGTAATAATAATAATAATAATAATAATAATAATAATAATAATAATAATAATAAATTAGTTTCACTGATTAATCTCTTTGCATTAAAGTGTTAATTTAGTCAGCTTTACTTTTTCACATTGGTACTGGGTTCTGCATCGAACACCTTTATGATTTCAGAGTACCAGTACACACATATGTAGCGTTGGAATGATGCCTGGTATTATCGGAACAGGCACAATGATAACGCTATAGTAAGCCGGGGTGAATGTTGGACTAAATTCTTTTTTGCTTAAACAGAGTTTGGTTTCAGTATTTCAAAACTGATTTTATTCCTAAGTTTGGCACCACACAGAAGTTTTTATTTTTAATTTTTAAATGAACTTCAAAAGAAATCATAATTAATTCATTAATTTATTTTAAACTTTCAGCATTTTAGTTGTTTTGACCAAATAATCAAACTCATTTTTAAGGTTTAGAATAATCCTATTTAGATAAGTCTTTTTAATATTTTTAAATTAGTAAAGGTTGAACAATTACATTAAGTTAATTTCACAAATCCAAATGAAATTGTATTAATCTAAAGTATTACTGTAAATCAAACTGATTTAAAATGAGTTAAACACACATAATTGAACTGGGTCAAACTAGAAAGAAAAATAAGCTTAACTGAAATAACAAAATTGCTTCATGTTTAAAAATATTTATTTGTGTTGAAATAAATTCCACATTTTCTTTAAATTCATTCAAAAACCTTTTTTTTTCTTTTAGCATACAACAAATAACACCATCATCTTAAATTATTATATCTAATTATTATGGCTCATGCTCTAGAGCAGTACTTTCAGTACTGTACCCCCATGAAATATTTTTAAATGTTTTGTTCTCTGACAAAACGCTAAGAAATTATTATCATTTCAAACATTAGAAACACTGAAATATTCATATATGTGGTTTGTTTTGTACTTTTAAGTTGATTTTATTCCTAATTATTTTACAACTCAAAGTTTTTATTCTCTGGTGTCATTTATCTCAAGTACCTCCTTCAGTACTCCGTAGTACCCAGTACCAACCGCTGCTGCAGATAACCAGGAAGGCTGAATGTCTTCATTGTTGTTAAACATGGTGAATTTAGGTTCAGTTTAATGTTAAACATTTTGTCTTTGGTAGTTTTCTGGTGGATGGAGAGAGACGGAACAAGCTAATAGAAAAGGTAAAGAGGAAGGAGCAGCCAGGGGAAGAAGGAAGAAAGGAAAGCAACAGGAGCAGGTGAAGAGATAAGCTGAACTCTATCATGTTTCTTTTCTGTTTACTTAAAATGTAATTTTCTAAAACACAAAACATGAGGTCTAATATCTGAAATAAATGTATTAATCTTAATACATTAGATGGAACGTCGTATCGTTTTGACAAGCATGAATCTGGACATTAAATTATTATGTAGGTTCTCTACAGTCTACTACTATGTACACTATTGTCTACTATCACACTTTATTTTGTTTGAATTAACCTGCGGTCTGGGCCTCAGCCCAGGGTTTCCTTAAAGGTGAAATAAGAAACAATAACACTTAGTGTTTCAAATCAGACCTGCAGGCGAAAGAGAAAAACACGGAGAGCAGAGAAGCTGACTGTTGGTCATGTAAGTGAACAGAATCCACCGAAAAGCACTTCATCCTCCAAACATGCTTCGTTTTTTTACAGTAAATGATCACTTTTGTTGTAATAATCAGTTCAATATTTTATAAAATCTAGACCTTAAAAAAGGTCTGATTTTTGCCACCATTTTCCAGTGGGTCAGTGCGATGCGCCTGGTGAGAGGCACCTAGCAGGTCCTGAATGAAGCGGGACTTTGAGTCCAACTGGACTGTGTCCTGTGCCTCTATTGTTGAGACAGCCAACCAGAGCTTTGGCCATAAGGTGGTTGGTGCCAGTCATGGTGATAATCCCCGAACTTGTTGATGGACACCAGCAGTGAGGGGTACCTTCAAGCTGAATGAGTCTTATCGGGCCTTCTTCGCCTGTTGGACTTTGGTGGCAGCTGATGGGTATTGGCAGGCTAAGCAGAACGCGAAGACAAAAACTTCATGGGAGGAGTTTGGAGAACGACCTCTGAACGGCTTTGAGGAGGTTCTGGTCCACCACCTGACGACTCAGAGGGGGAAGCAGTGCTCAATCAACACTGTGTACACTGAAAAATAAAGGGATGCTGGCCTTGGATTAGGACATTCATTTTATCAAATCAAACACACACACACACACACACACACACACACACACACACACACACACACACACACACACACACACACACACACACACACACACACACTATCCCCCTCCCCCTCCTTCCCTATTCTTTACAAACATGAACTCCAAATGCTAATTTCTGTCTCTTAATAGAATATGGTTGTAAAAATACTCCTCTCCACACTACCGCTGGAGCCTTGAGGACACCAGCATCCAGTCCGGCCTTCTGCAGCATCCCCAGAAAATAGAGGTGCTGTAGGACTTTCTTTAACACAGTGGTGGTGTTGTTTAAACAGGTAAGGGTGTTGTTCAGGTGTACTCCGAGGTACCTGATGAAGGTGACAATTTCCACAGCTGGCCAGTTGATATGTAGAGGGGTTGGGCCTGTACCACTCCTGCAGAAACTGACAGCTATCTCTTTGGTCTTCTAGACGTTAAGGATAAGGTTGTTATCGCTGCACCACGTGTCAATTTCTTAATCTCCTGCATGTACGCCAGCTCATCTTCATGGGTGATGTGTCCCACCACTGCTGTCTGCGAACTTCAAATCAAACTTTATTTAAAGAGTGCTTTTCATGCTGAAGGAACCACACAGTGCTTTACATGCTAAAAAAATCAGTTCATTCATATTAAAATAAAACAAACAAAAGTAGGTCTTAAGCCGCTTTTTAAAAGCATGGACAGATCTCTGCAGCCCTGAGGTCCGGTGCCTCGTGGTTTACTGGTTCCTGTTTAATGTTATCCAGGGCAGTTTGAAAGAGTTACTGGTCCCAGTTTAACTGTTAAAAAACAAAGGAAAACTATTTTGATAAGTTTCTTTTAATCACTTAGGATAACAGCAATCAATAGTTTTTTTTATCAGACCTCACATTTTTTTTCCTCCAGAGCTCGACTAACACATTGTTGTCAACTTAGCTACTTTGTCGCTACATTCAGCGTTTTTTTGTTTGTTTGTTTTTGTTCTTTTGTTTTGTTTTTTACACCTCTAGCGACTATTTCAAAAAAGCAACTAGTAACAAATTTAACGACTTTTTCTGGTGTAATTGGAGACGACGTGAAAGCACGTATGAAGCATTCGTCTCAAAATTCGTCTCTGTTTGCTCAAGTTGCTCCTGATTCTTATCGGTGCAACAGCATCCATTACATTCAAGACTTTCAGACTGAAATGATCCAGGAGTCCATCAACTGACTCTGCACTGGTTGTTGGTAACATAGCTATGCCTTCAATAAACTTAGCACTTGTTCTTTCATTAATGTACCTCTTCCTAACCGAGGAGCAGGTTGGTTGGTGTCACGGTTTCTGGGTTTTGGTGGGTGTTTTGATTGTTTAGGATTTTGGTTTTTGTCATGATTAGTTTGGTCATGTTCTTGGTTTGTAGTTCTTATGTTCATGCTTTAGTTTTCAGTTTTGTCATGCTTGGTTTTCCCTCTTGTGTTCCTGTGGTTTTCTGTTCCTGCCTCGTTAGTTCACCTGGTCTGATTAGTCATCCACTTCACCTGTGTCTTGTTACTCCCTCTGTGTATAAGTACTCCCGGTTTTCAGTCACTCCTTGTCAGATCCTCATTTTGTCATGTTTGGTTTTTGTTCTCTGGAGTTTATCCCCGTTGTCTGTGGTTCCCTGTCATGAGTTCCTGGGTAATAAACCTTTTTACCTGCACCAGTTCTGCCTCCTGCCTGCATTTGGGTCCTCACCTCCGCCGCCACTCGTGACAGGTTGGACATTCTGAGTGATCAGTAAATCAAACTAAATACAAAACTGGTCAGACAAGGCTGAGTCAGTGACCACAACAGAAGAAATATCAACACCTTTTGAACCTCGAATGTTGGTCGGTTCTTTTACATGTTGCCACAAACCAAACATGTCCAGAATAGAAGGAACTTCCTTCATATTCCCATCCGTCATGTTATCTATGTGGATGTTAAAATCCCTAGTTCAGATAAAATGTTTAAAATCAGTCGAGATAACCGACAATAATTCAGAAAATTCATCATTAAAATTTGCACAGTGTCCTGGACGCCTGTAGATGATTAAAAATAGGATTTTAGAAACATCCCTTAAAATAAAACTAAGATATTTAAAAGAAGTAAAATCATCAAATGAAATTTCTTTACACTGGAATGAATCTTTAAATAAGGCAGCTTCTCCTCCCCCTTTCTTCCCGTTTCCACATTTATTCATAAAACTAAAATGAGGGGTGCTGTTTCATTAAGAACTGTAGCACTTGTGTCTTCTGTTAACCACGTTTCTGTCAGAAAAAGAAAATCTAAACTGTGAGAAATGATGAAGTCATTAACTAACAGTGACTTGTTGGACAGAGATCTAACATTTAGTACAGCTAGCTTTATGAAGTTTACACTGGTCTCTGTTGTATTCTGAGTTATACAAGGTACAGTTAACAGATTAGATCGATTCACCCCACAAGCTGACCGTGTTCGATTCCTTATTTTACTAACTAACACAGGAATCCTACTGGGTCCAGGCTTGATCTCAGAACAGCTGTCAGTAGTAGCAAAACTACAGCAAGGACCCTGAACGCATCATGGATGTTATCTTTGTTGTGAATGCTGCTGCTCTGGGAACCTCCTGCACATCCTCCCGTGTCCTGCTCTGCCAGGACAGATGATCTAAGAGGAGGATGAGGAGGGGGAGGAGGGGGAGCCCTGTGTTTCTTGGTAGATGGTGGTCGCTGGGGTCCAGACCGGGATAGAGACATCCTTTTAGGACCTTGGGTGATGTGGAGAAGAGGGTCTGGTGAGGGGGGAGAGCTGGGAGTTGATCTCCTCTCTGCTGTGTCCTTCGCTCTTATCTGTACATCATGTTTGGGTTTGCCGTCCCAACAGCATGACGCAAGTGTGCACCAAGTAATCTGCATCCAGTTAGATTTGGATGCAGACCATCAGGTCAACTGAGGAGGATGAGGAGGAGGGCCCTTGAGTGAAGCTTCACTTTCACGCGTTAGATGACTAGCCGTCATCCTCAGGAGGTAAATGTTCTCCTCCACAATCGGAGATGCTGATAACTAAGAACGTTCTTCAACAATGGTAAAAAAAAGTGTTTCGATGTGTTGCTGTTTCTCTGTAATCCACGCTGCATCACCAACTATGAGCTTCCTCGTCGGCTCTGTATGGTGTCTTTCAAATCATATTTCTTCATAAACCTTTAATAGACCCCCCACCTGTCCCTCCCCTCTCCTACCAATCAACTTACACTGAAGATTTACATGCCTGTCATCTAGCGGTGAAAACAGGTTTAAGTTCTCTTTCTGGCTTGGTGCTCGTCACCATTTTGTGACACTGGCACTCAGAGGATTAACTGTAACTCTGCATGTACGTCTACTGGACACGTAGTTACCCAGTTACAGAACTTGTAACACAGCCTGTACATTCATTTACACCTGGCAACCTCTTTTTGAAGAAAAAATGACTTGTTACTGACAAACCTGGATCTAGTATCACCCCGGGTCGGTGATGTGATGAAACACTGCTGCTCACTGTGGGACTTGGCAGGAGAGGCAGGTTTAATTGTAAAGCACATTTCATGTACAAGACACTCAGTGTTCTAATGCATTTACAGCAAGGTGCAAAAGAAACATTAAAACTACATTAAAATAGAAGAATGAAAACAAACTCAAATGAAAGAAATTAAATAGAAACAGAACAATCGAAATAGAGAGAAACAGACAACAGCATAAATGCACTGACCAGAGATGCTCACAAGTCCTGGTTTGCAAGTCCAAGTCAAGTCTCAAGTCACTTGTAATTGTGATGAGTAATTTGTTGTCTGGTCTGCTTAGACTGAGTTATAATATCCAAGAAATGTAAAATCCATGCTCACCCTTTAATCTACCAGCATTTAAACAGCTCTGATCTGTAGCTTAAACTGACCAAATATCTTTGCTTTACTGAATCCAGAAAACCTGGAGATGAACATGGAAATGTGTTCAGATTAGTAAATGTGTTATTAATATAATTTATTTAAGGGTTTTTACTATGAGCAAAAACCCATCTGGACCCACTGAGAAATTTAACGTACTAATACTGCAGTTCATAGCATTTTTTCTCTGAATGTAGAGAGGAGGCTCGATATGCTGCACTTCACCACCTGTCCAAAAACAACAACAAAAAAAAGAAAACAACCCCCCCCCCCCCCCCCCAAAAAAAAACCTTAACATGTGATTAAAAAATATTAACAGCATTAATTAATTATTGTGTTAACGTGCCCAGCCCTAATAAATATATATTTATATATATCATGGCTGTCAAATGATTAAAACTTTTAATCAGATTAATCACAACTTTTAAAATCACGATTAATCACCATTCCTGAGTTTTTATATGCTTGAAATCTGCCCGTTTTACTTTATTGTATCAACAGAACCGATGCTACACATATTTAGTGTTAACTGACCTTCTCTTGGGAAAACTTCAGATGTCCAAGGGTCAGTTAATGCAGCATTTAATGTACTTCTATATGTTATTCTAGATCATCTCTACCATGTTCTAGATCAGGGCTACTCAATTCGGTCCTACGAGGGCCGCAATCCAGCAGGTTTTCCATGTATCCCTGCACCAACACACCTGAGTCAAATTAGGTGGCTCTAACAGCCAATCAGGTTCTACACAATAACTCATTAACTTGACTCAGGTGTGTTGGTACAGGAATACATGGAAAACCTGCTGGATTGCGGCCCTCGTAGGACCGAATTGAGTAGCCCTGTTCTAGATCACAACTCAGAATTCATATATCATCATCTCACCAACCGTCTCCATGGTGATAATTTCTGTCATAAAACCAGCAGATGTTACGACTGAAGTTAAACAGCCAACACTGATAAAACTGATGATCTGGATAAAAACAGCTTTTTTCTTTTATCACTGAAGTGTGTTTGTGCAGCAGTGATAAATGTCCTACAGCAGCTTCACCCAAAGTAAACACCTGCTGATAAAATACACCATTGGCTGTTTGTTTTACTTGTTTTTCTTCACTTTTTTACATTAGATGAGCACTTTAGTTGTAATAATATGTTCAATATTTCATAAAATCTAGATCTAAAAATGGTCTTATTTGTGCCCCTTTTCCTGGTCCGTGCTCCTGCCTGGCCCCCCATCAAAAGTTTTCTAGACCCGCCCCTGCTTATCTGAAGTATAAACCATGTCTACCACCAGCCAGCTACTGTGTTAGAGAAGGTCCTGCCAACAACACTTTGGGGTAAATATGTGACGGTGTGAACCATGAACAAACGCAACGAGAGAGAAAAGTTGATCAGCTGATCACCGACAGCCATCATGATTCATGAAACAACATAAGAGGAGAAGGAGAAGAGGGAGGAAGCAGCTGCTGCACAAACGCAGAGACAACCAGAGCAGGAAAAACATGCAGGAAAGTCCAGGTGTGTGGCTCATCTTTTCCATCTCGCCACGTCCTGCCGTCATAACAGAGGAATGACGGATGTATGGAGCTCGTCATATGTTACAAATATTAAAAATATTACTGTTTATATATACGTTTGTTTTAATTTATATTAATAAAATAGTTACTGCTGTTAACACATTATTTTTGACAGCCCTCATATAATAATATTTATGTGTTATTAAACCTTATATAAAAGAGGGAAAGATTAGACTATTTATTGTATGCACGGACCCAGGAGACAATATCATACTAATAATATGGTAAACTTGCAGAAAATGACTTCTGAACATCTCTCCCATGAGACGCTGCTTACCACCAGGGCGGTACATACTCAGCTGATTAGTAAACTGAAAAGATTTTACGGCAAGTATGTAAAACTTTAAAATTATTCTCACCTATTTTCATGACCTTCTTTAAAGTATTAAAAAGGCTTTTTAAAAAGTCATTTAAAGTCGAAGTCTTTCAAAACCCCAACCAAGTGTTCCAGCAGCCAAAACAACCCAGAACCTATTTTTCTCCCTAACATACTTGGCAGGACAGCTTGGAGGTGCATTAATGTGTTTGCTGCAGAATGACTTGAAATATGAGCAGGCCAGATAGCATCAAAGTATATAGGATCAGCAGAGCAGTGGCAAAAGCAAATGTTGGCTACTGCATTAAAGACATAGCAGGAAATAGGTCATTGTCACATAAGACATTAGGATGTGTCAGTTGGAGGAGCATATGTGTAAATAATGGCACTAATAAAGACCAAATTGCACTCTGCTTCAGACCTGGGTCTTGGTATTGTTCATGCTGACTCACACATTGTCTGAATCACCGAGGCACTTGAATAGAGCTGATTTATAATAAATGTGATGACTAACTATGATCTCCCTGCACTGGTTCATTCACACTTGGTCACTTCCTGCATCTTGTCAGGATTACGTAGCGAAAAGTTTTGCATTCAAGGGGAAACTTGACTTAAACAACCTCCTGATGGATTCTGAGACATTTAATAGGTGTAAATAAATTCCATGTATGAGCTCTACTCCTAACTGTATGTTACCGCCACACACACACACACACACACACACACACACACACACACACACACACACACACACACACACACACACACACACACACACACACACAGACTGGTTTCAGTGCTAATGACGACTAAAATTAAACTGAAATGGTCTTTTATTCTCTCTGTCTCATTAAATGGACGGGGAAAATCAGCCTCGGCTATTTCAGGCGCTCAGTGATTTATGCAGGCAGGACAACACTGATCTGTGTGGGTGAGAGAGCAGCTAAGTAAGGGAATAATGACGCCAATAAATCACAATTTTTCCACTTGCTTTGAATGCTATCAGTTCATTAAACTGCGTTTATCCCTCCCACATATATGACCAGTACATGCCCAGCAGGATGTTCTCTGCTGTGCACAGATCGTAATGCAATACTCAGAAGAAGGAAGGTTGATGGTAGAACGGCCTGGATTTATCTCCCCATCACATCACCTTTAAATCCTAAAACTACAGGATATTTTTGCTATATTTGGTCGGCCTGCATTTCTTTTTTAAATCAACCAGTCTGTAGCAGCTGAAGCTTTTAATCCCAGTATAAACCAGTCTGTAGAAGCTGAAGCTTTTAATCCCAGTATAAACCAGTCTGTAGAAGCTGGAGCTTTTAGTCCCAGTATAAACCAGTCTGTAGAAGCTGAAGCTTTTAGTCCCAGTATAAACCAGTCTGTAGGAGCTGAAGCTTTTAGTCCCAGTATAAACCAGTCTGTAGAAGCTGAAGCTTTTAATCCCAGTATAAACCAGTCTGTAGAAGCTGGAGCTTTTAGTCCCAGTATAAACCAGTCTGTAGAAGCTGAAGCTTTTAGTCCCAGTATAAACCAGTCTGTAGAAGCTGGAGCTTTTAGTCCCAGTATAAACCAGTCTGTAGAAGCTGGAGCTTTTAGTCCCAGTATAAACCAGTCTGTAGAAGCTGAAGCTTTTAGTCCCAGTATAAACCAGTCTGTAGAAGCTAGAGCTTTTAATCCCAGTATAAACCAGTCTGTAGAAGCTAGAGCTTTTAATCCCAGTATAAACCAGTCTGTAGAAGCTGAAGCTTTTAGTCCCAGTATAAACCAGTCTGTAGGAGCTGGAGCTTTTAGTCCCAGTATAAACCAGTCTGTAGAAGCTGGAGCTTTTAGTCCCAGTATAAACCAGTCTGTAGAAGCTGGAGCTTTTAGTCCCAGTATAAACCAGTCTGTAGGAGCTAGAGCTTTTAATCCCAGTATAAACCAGTCTGTAGAAGCTAGAGCTTTTAATCCCAGTATAAACCAGTCTGTAGAAGCTGAAGCTTTTAGTCCCAGTATAAACCAGTCTGTAGGAGCTGGAGCTTTTAGTCCCAGTATAAACCAGTCTGTAGAAGCTGGAGCTTTTAGTCCCAGTATAAACCAGTCTGTAGAAGCTGGAGCTTTTAGTCCCAGTATAAACCAGTCTGTAGGAGCTGGAGCTTTTAATCCCAGTATAAACCAGTCTGTAGGAGCTGAAGCTTTTAGTCCCAGTATAAACCAGTCTGTAGGAGCTGAAGCTTTTAGTCCCAGTATAAACCAGTCTGTAGGAGCTGGAGCTTTTAATCCCAGTATAAACCAGTCTGTAGGAGCTGAAGCTTTTAGTCCCAGTATAAACCAGTCTGTAGGAGCTGCCACTTTTTCCTCATTTCCAGTTATTCCTGCTACTATTTACCTGCTATCCTCACTAAACCAACTCCAGCTCAGCTGCTTTGTGGCGCCACCGTGCATCAGAAACGTCTTCTTGGCTTTATTCCAGCCATAGAGGAGCATTATTTTTCTTCTTTTCACACACACATAGAACTTTCTGCTCACTGGTTGATCTTTGGCTGCTCCTGATTGGACGTTACCGTCAATCTAAGCTCTCTGATTGGTGGAAAGTCTGACAGGAAGTGGCTTCATCATCATGTCCAGGTCTAAATAGAGGTCTCTTAGCAACATAGTAGTGATGGTGATGTTTTTATGATGAAATGTGATAAATAATGCTGTTATCATGGATCATGGTGGATTTACCAGATAGAGCCTTTGAATAAAACTACATTTAGTGGCTGGATTGTAAACCTCCTGGGTGGGACATAGATGTCTGAAAATCTTCTGTAGCTCAGCTAAAGGGGAAGCTATCCATCACAATTCACCCCACAGAGCTACACACCACCACTCATGAGACACTGATTATGATAGAAGTGATGGCGCTCAGGGGCGCCGGAGATCTAGAGGAGTTTTAAGGTTTAAAGAGCATTTTTCTTATAATTCTTATATGCTTTTTGTGTGTTTTAATGTCATTTTCATCAGATAAAGGACCTTCATACTTCTGCTTCATGTGTCATGCTGTTTCCCTTTATAACCTGGTTCTGAAGCTTCAGATTTCTCCTTCGTTTATCTGCAGCATCTCTGTCCTCCTGCCGCCTAAAGACGCCTCACATAAAATGGCTCAGGTGACCTTAAAGTCCTAAGAGGGTAAAATATTAAACTACCCAAAAATCTAATGTTGCAGTTAGGCTGAATATTTCCTCTGTGTGTGTGTTCAGCTCTGTGTGTGTGTTCTGTCTCTGAGGATCTACATATGTATGCAGTTTGTGTCATATTTACTGCCCCCGGTCATATGGAAGGTGTCTGGATTGGTGTTTGAAAATAGTATACCCCACTTAGCTCCGTATTTATATTAAATATTAAATCCAATTTAAATACAAAATTACCATATGAAATATTAAGGAAGAGTGTAAATATTTAATGTGAGCCCTTTACCATAGGTCTGCTGTTCATTACGATGCAGGGCTGGATTTTAACGGGAGATTTCCCCTGAGACATGCTGGGGTTCCACCATCCCCCTGTGCTGCAGCAGGGGGCGCTATTGTTCTGCGCTTTCTTTTTGCTTTTACAGAGCTTATTTGAATAAATACATACAGTTTGGAATGTGTTGTGAGAAAATAAAAGACACTGTTCCCTCACTATAAATATATTTTTTAATATTTCCTTTTCGTGATTGTGAATGTGGAAGAAAGAAATCAGCTGAATATCATCGGACTACAAAAATAGAATCAAGTTATTGACAATAATAAATAAGAATAATAATGAATATTTATCTGCTGCATATTTTGAAAGGAAATAAAATCTTAGATATCAAAGTCGCCATTAGAGGTCAGGCTGACTTCATATAAAAAAGATCTTTCAGCCATTAGTGAAAAAAGACAGAATATCTGATTTATTTCCATTAATCTTGGTGATTGATCCCCTGGACACACAGGTTGTCCACAGCTGTCCCATGCTACAGTACAGTCCTTCAGGTTCAACACAGGGAATCAAAAATATCCAAGATAAATTCATTTGACTGGGAATCTTCCAGTTGTTTCTCATTTAGTTCAAAACATGCAGAAGAAGAGACTGTTTCTAATGAAAGATCCACAAGAGAGGATGTAGTCAGAGAAAAAAAACAGAGAAGCTAAGAGTTAAAGAAATTAGCTTTATAGAGTGACGGGGAGGAGGCGTGGGGTTAGAGATGCATGCAGCTCCTCTGAGGCAAGGCAGGGAGGAACATTAATCACGGGAAGACATCTGTTCATTCTGCCGCTTTACAATCCTGTCAAAGAGCTCGGACCCCGCCCTCCCAGCCCCCCCATCCACTCACAGAAAAACCTGTCCTCCGTTAAGCATCACAGTCATCTTTGCTTCAATTTGGTTTCCATCTGAAGCCATTTAAGACGACTAAAACACAGGGATGGTGAGACGCTGCGGTGTGTAAATCAGAGCTATTAGCTGCAAATGACAGCTTTCATGGAGCTACAGGCATGCACGCAGCGTGCACTGTTGTGCTTGTGTTACAAGCGGACACACACGTTTGTATTTTTCATACTAGGGGATATCAACATTGATCCATGATGGATGAATCATGAATTCTTTCCATAATCCTGAACTAACATGATATTTAAAATGGAAAAAAAGAATTAAAAACAATGAAATAAAAACTAGAAATTTAATTTTCTTTTATCAGTAAATCAGTATTTGCATTATTTAACAGCCTTTAAAGATCATTATGATCATTCCTTCACTCATCAATAACTGGGTTGTTTGTTTACATACAGATATTTATCCTTGATGGTCCCATTCTCCATTAAAATGTGACAACACATTTTCTGAAGCTGTGACGGGTTTGGGTTGTTTTACACAGTGAGGTTAAACTCATCTTCGTTCAAGTTCCACATTCACCACAATCTGGTCTTCAGTAGGCCGGACCAGTAAAATAACAGCAGAAGAACCAATTAATAAGAAAAACTCCACATTTGTTCATCATTAGGATGTTTACATTTAACGAGCTATCAATTCAGAAAACATCAACAACTGGAAATTTATAGAGAAAAAAGTGAAGTTTCAACAATTTTTTGCAAATATAGTTTTATATTTTAGTTAATCTGAAATAATTTGGTATATCTGAAATGTCACACACACACACACACACGCACACACACACACACACACACACACACACACACACACACACACACACACATATAGCTTATATATTATATATAACATCTATAATCATTGTGCTTTTTGACTTAGTATTCTATTTGTTCCCACATTATACCCGTGAAGTAAATCAAGCTTAAACTCTTCATGCAGCTTATTCTGTGCTGAGCTGAGCTGAATCAGAGCTGGATAAATCTTTCTACGTCATCCTGACGAGTAGAAGAGTTCAGCTACATGCGGAAATGCTCCTTAAACAGCTGAGCTTGCTCTTGGATGAGGACAGAGGTCGGTAGATCGTTCCACCACCGGGAACAACACAGGAAAAGAGTCCAGCTACGGATCTGGCGCCGCTCTGGGAACACCGGGCATCTTTCGCTGGTTTATTGATTTTCAGTTTCTCCCATCAATCCCTTCTGTCCATTCTTCCTTCAATCTGTCCTTCCTCCTCTCATTCTTCCCTTTTTCATTTCTCCTCTTCTTACTTTCATCACTTCTCTCCTTTAATTCTTCCTTTATTCTTATTATTTCACCCTTTTTAATTTCTTCCTTTCTTCTCTCATCCTTCCATCATTCCTTTCACCCCTCTACCTCTCTTTCTCCCTCCTTCCCTTCATCAACAATCATTAAACAGTTAGTGAAACAATTGAAAACCCTTTAATCTTGCTCAGATATCTGTCCATGCTTCCTTTCATCCCTCCTCTGTTTCTTTCATTCCTTCCTTTGTAATCTCTCCACTTCCAAGTTACTGAACAATATTATAAGAAAACAAACACCATGGACCATTAATACTTAATTATTTACATTCACAACTTGTCCAGTACTTGTATAGTTCATGTTTCCTTCGTAGCTAGTGTCCTGAACTTGTATTTGCATGTAAAGGTTTTGGGTTTGTAACAGTGGAAGTCCAGGGTCTGTCTTGATGAGCAAAGGCAGCTCACATCACGGATCTATGTCCCCGGGTGACTGTGACCAGCTGATGGATGCGCGTGGTTGATGGCACCACTGGGCAACCGGCTGGCATGTTCTTTAAGGCTTCATCATCATCATCCTCACTTACATAGAACAGCTTTACTGAGGTCCGTGCAACCACCAGTTTCTTGAAGAAGAGCTTAGCGTTTGGTATGTTTACCCCTGGCTGATAAGTCTGTCTGCGGTCTTTTGAGAGGCCTCCACCTCCACCCGGAGCGCCCTTGCCATGGCAGAACTCAAAAAAACAAAAAACAAAAAAACAAGGGTCAAGATGGGTCTTTTCTCTTTAGAAGAGCTGACTGTGCCAAACACACATGGTCTTTGTCCTGCTGCTGGTTTGATGCAAAGTGAAGAGTTTGAATTTCAGTGATACTTACGAGCACACAGTCATAGAAAAATGGTCCTGAATTAAGCATTCATGTTCTTCATGTTCCTTTAGTTTGCGGTGGAAAGCAAACTGTTGTTTAAAGCCTTCTGAAGTTTTTAAGTTGGCCTTGGAAGAGCTGCAGCAGGTCATGCAAAGTCGTTTCTGTCCTTGTTTTCACTGTCGTTTCTCCTTTTCACCTTCATTGTTCTTTTTTTCTCTGAGTACCGTCTCAGTTGTCTACTGTGTGTTGGACACGGGTGTTATCATGTAGTGCTTTTTTTCTCCTGTTTCTTTTCCCCTCTCTATAACAGTCCTTAGTTTCATGATGTGAAACAAACCTTTGTTTTATCAGTTTGTTACACAGTTAACAATGATTTCTCCGACACACAAAGTCAATAATTTCATGTATATCTTTGTTTTAAATAGATTTTAAAACAGCTTTATCATCTTTTAATGACTATTGTTTAACAAATATTACTGAAATAACATGTATAACATGCATTCTATTAAGTTTTAAGAGGAAACTTGAGATTTAAGATATTGGATAGCACAAAAACTGCTAAATTAAATTTATAATTGCATGTTTTTGCTAAATAAGTTATGGAAACGGTTAACTTTTTGTATGAAACGGAAGAGAAATTTCTTCCAATATAAAACTGGTCCTTGTTTGAAATAATAACCAATAATATTTGGTAATATTTACAAATACATCCTATGGGCTTGAAATGTACCCCTAATTTTAGAATCACATAATTATAGAATTTATATATATATACATATATAGTTAAATGTCCCTGTTTTATTTCCTGAAATGTCTGTCCATGTGGAGGAAAAGTTCTCGACAGCTAAAAGATATTTAGCTAAAAAGGGTGTTTGGCCATTCCAGGTTTTCTATGTTTTCTATGTTCATCCCGACTCAGATTTATTTATTTTTTATAGAAGTGTTTTGGCTTTAAAAAGCAGCTCCTGCAGGGATTTACTAATAAGCTAGTGTCTGAAATGCTTGGACACAATAACTTTGCCTGCTGGTACTGATTCATGTGCGTTTGTAGAAGTTCATTTAGGAGAGTTCAGAGAAAATCACCAAGGATGATTGATTAAAGTTTGAAGTAGAACCTTACTGGTGATTGTGCAGTTATTTGCTGCTGAAGTATTACAGAAAACAAAGCAAATAAAACTCCCCAATCACAAAAACAAAAAAGCATTTCATTTCTTTTTGTATTTCACCTGCTTGTGAGAAGCCCAAGGACACGGTGTGTTGAAAAGACAAAGGGTTGAGTATAAAAGTGATTTTAAACACTTCAACATAACAAACGTGATTTCAGGCAGCGTCATTGGGGGATTGGCTGGAGGTCAGAGCAGATGACAGGAGAAGAGGAGGAAAGGACAAAACAGAGGCGTTCATAAATATCCAATTTATTTCTCTGCAGATTTTTACTGCAGCACAACATCAGTACCAACATTTACCCCTATAGATAGATAGATAGACAGACAGATAGATAGACAGACAGACAGACAGACAGACAGACAGACAGACAGACAGACAGACAGATAGACAGATAGATAGATAGCTCAACGCTTCAGGCTGCTGGTATTTGCATGTTCTCTCTATTGATTGGTGTCTCTGACGGTGCGTTCACACTGGTACTGTTTGGTCTGCTATATGCTAACCCTGATCCACTTCCACTGAGGTCCAGTTCATTTGGAGCAGTGTGAATGCTCATTCTCACTCTGGTTTGGACCAAGGAAATGAATTCTTGCCTGATTGGAAACCACGGTGAAAGCAAACAGACTATCCAGCAAGGTTATAATAGTTTTGGATTTTTAATCAGTTTTAGTTTTTATTTTGTTTTGACTTTTTGTTTTCAAATTCAGTTAGTTTTAAGTAGTTTTTAGAGCAAATTTTCTAGTTTTTATTAGTTTTTTTTTTTTTAATGCTTAGTTTTAGTTTAGTTTTTATTAGTTTTATTGTTAGTTTTAGTTTTTTTTTCTAAATTAGGGTATTTGTCAGGAGCAAAATTCTAAATAATCAGAATAAGCACTGTATAATAAAAACTTAACAAGATACAATTTTTAAAAACTGTATCAGGAGGAAACATGAACAGCCATCGACAAATCAAACACAACAGCCCAAAAGACAGTAGCCTTAAGTTAAAAAAAATGTGTGTAATGCTGCTTCTGAGATAGCGTGCTGCGTAAAAATCAACATAACCAACATACTAAAGACACACATCAACATAACAACATACTAAAGACACACATCAACATAACAACATACTAAAGACACACATCAACATAACAACATACTAAAGACACACATCAACATAACAACATACTAAAGACACACATCAACATAACAACATACTAAAGACACACATCAACATAACAACATACTAAAGACACACATCAACATAACAACATACTAAAGACACACATCAACATAACAACATACTAAAGACACACATCAACATAACAACATACTAAAGACACACATCAACATAACAACATACTAAAGACACACATCAACATAACATGAATCCATTCAAGAAACAATTTACCGTCCTTGGCAGCCAGGAGTTTAAAGGAGCTCAATCTAACTAATCATGAACAACCTCAACTACCCAACAAACTCTAGACCAGAGGTTTCATTCATTAGATGAAACATTTCATAATTAACTACATAAAGAAATGAACGAGAGGTTCAGCAGCTTTAGTACAAATCACTGCAGCTGATTAACAGAACAGAACCTCATGTTATACTGGACATGATGAAGTGAATATTTTAGAAAGTGAGCGTGTTTGGTAGAACACAGAACCAGCAGCTGGTTAAGATACTGATGTATCTCAGCTGGATGCTGATGTGCTTTTCTTTTCTTTTCAGAATTAAGAGTTTAGTCTCCCAGTAAGACCAGGAGAAACTCCTCCATGAATCCATCTCCAGTAGACTGGATTACTAAACTGGTCTTTAACAGGACTTCATAAAAAGAGCATTAAACATCTGCAGCTCATCCAGATGCTGCTGCTGGAGTTTTAACCAGGACTAAGAGATCTGAACACATCACACCAGTTTTAAAATCTTTATACTGGCTTCCAGTTTATACTGGTTTCCAGTTTACACTGGTTTCCAGTTTATACTGGTTTCCAGTCAGTCACAGAATAGATTTTAAAACCCTTCTGATCGTTTACATCCCAGAATGGTTTAGGCCCAGATCACATCTGTTATATGTTCAGAGAATATAAACCTAGCAGATCTCTTAGATCCAAAGACTCTGGTCAACTAGTCCAGACCAGAGGCCAGACCAGAGGCCTGACCAGGGTCCAGACCAGGGTCCAGACCAGGGTCCAGACCAGAGTCCAGACCAGAGTCCAGACCAGACCAGAGTCCAGGCCAGAGTCCAGACTAAACATGGAGAAGCAGCATTTAGCTGTTATGCTGCAAACAAGTGGAACAAACTGCCAGTGGAGATTAAACTTTCACCAAATGTAGACATTTTTAAATCCAGGTTAAAACATTTCTTTTCTCATGTCTACGCATGAAATCTGCATGTTCACTTTTTAACTCATCTTGTATTTAATCATTTTAATGTAATTTATTATTTTATTGTGATTCTTGGTTTGTGTTGCTGCCTTTTACCATTTCTTAATATCTGTAATGCTTCTAATGTTTTATGTAAAGCACTTTGAATTGTCCTGTACATGAAATGTGTTGTACAGATAAACTGCCTTCTATGCTAAACATACAAAACCTGCTGTCCAACATTGTAAACAAAAATTAATTTAAGCCTCTCAAATTCAGTTTTTCAAGATTTTTTGTGTGACAGTGTGTGTAGGTCTGTTTGCGTGTGTGAGACTCTGTTTGTGTGTAACTGACAGTGTGTCTGTGACTCGCGTTCCCTCCCCATCCTGCTCGGCCTGGCTGAAGCTTCTCTTTCCAGGGAGGGGGGCAGAGAGGCTACCTGGTCCAGGTACTCCTGGTTAGCCTTCTCGTGCAGCTTTTCAAATGGATTTTCAGATTCGTGGTTTTTCCTTCCACATATTGAACCACCTGCTTCTTCTACAAGGCACTTTTATCTTTGGCATGGTCATAACGAAAGAAATCCCAAATAGAACTCCTCATTTCTCCTAACTTTCTCCGTAGCATCATGCTAACCGGCGCGGGCGGACACGCTTTTGACACGTGACGTCACGGACCTTTGGGTGCCGTACGACGCAGACACCTGCCGTAAATCCAGCAGAGCGAAGTAAATAGTTTTCATATCAACCCAGAGGGCTTATGTATGAAATAAATTTACAAAAAACGAAAACAAAGGACATTTTTGCTTTCATTTTAGTTCGTTTTAGTTTGTTCTGTAAACACAGACTGTGAATACAGTTTTAGTTAGTTTTTGTTTTTATTTAAACTCTCGTTTTATTTTTATTTCAGTTAATGGTTTTTTAATTCTAGTTTTCGTTTTTTTCGTTAGTTTTTGTTAACGATAATAACCTTTCTATCCAGTGAAGCATAGAGAGTAAATGAGCTAGATCAGCGTGGTGGATTCTGGCTGCCTGTCCTGTAGAGATGTGACGCCATAAATGACTTTTTAAATATACAATGAGAAGTGACTTGCACTTGCAAGCCATTCGTTTGCGAACTGATCTTTTTTTTAAGTTATTCTCGCTGCCTTTATGTGATATCTGATGTTCAACCTGCTCCATCCACGTAAATGCATCTATGGGAAGAAAATATTGTTCGGAAAACAAATACTCTGAGTTTTGTCCAAAATGTTTGTAAAGATTTTCACTGATGTCACTCAGGTTTATTCTATTTTTATTTAAATTTTTCCTGTATTTCTGTATCTTTCCTCTATTTTTTTATTATATGGAGCCATGTAATGGAATGGTTATGATGAAAACAGAAGTCAAATGAAATTATAACCAGTATTTAAGAATAATTCCCACCTACAGAGTTTATAGTGTTTAAGTTTGAATTATTATGATCCAAATCTTTCCTTATGATTGTTACCAGTGATTATTTCAGGTACTTTAATTTCAGTCAGCTGTTTTAATGCATATGTGCTGCTGATCCTTAATAAAAGTGCATTGAGCACTGAAGGCTGTAAATTAGAACTGTTTCTTTGGTTACTTGACAAAAAAAAAAAAAAAAAAAATATTGAGATATATATCGTATATCATGATTCAAGTAAAAAATATCAAGATATAAGATTTGGTTCATGTCGGTTCAGCCCTGGTTGAACGAGATGTTTTCAGTCCTGGCCAATTAATGAATCAGATTTTCTTCTTCTTTCTTCTTGGTCAGAGGTCATTTCAGGGAATACCTTCCCCTAGTGAGACGTTCTTGCTACTTTCTGATGTCCAGGTGATAAAAACAAACCAAACCAAAAGAAGATGGAAAAGTTGTTGGAATTCCTCCCAAATGAACCGAGTCTCTCGAATTGTCCTGGTGGGAATGCGTCTAACCCCTCCCTGACAGCGAGTGGTGGTTGTCTCTATGATGGACAGGCAACCTGTCCATCGTGCAGCCTGTTTCTTGTCTGATAACAACTAGGCCAGGCTCCAGTCCCTTCATGACCCTGCATTCGGATGAGAAAGTATAGACGATGGATGGATGGATGTTTCAGATGTTAACAGTTTTTACTTCCTGTATTATTTCCGTTCATTTTTAAAGAGACTTACCCATACCTCTCATTTCTATCTGACCACTGAAGGAAGATAAAAAAGTAAAATGTATGAATTTTCCTTTACTATTCCAGTTAAAGAGATGTAAATCATGATTTCCAGCTCTTCATCGACAAAGAAGGTGAGCAGCTTTACAAGTTGTGTGTTTGAAGAACCTGAACTAGCAACGTGTTTGTGGGATTGTGCAACACACTGGCTGCTCGGTGTTTATTTCAGAGTTGCATTTTAACATGTCACCACCAATTCGTCAGGACATTTAGGTATTTTACAGCACACATGGATAGAAAGTCAGATGGTGTACTGCATCTTTAATGTTTCACATATATTTGAGCAAAGCAAGGATCCTATAAATCTCTCTTATCTGCTGAGATTGCTCCGTAATATTTTCAGTGGGAGTATCAAATCAAATCTGAATTCAACCTGTGAGCGCACGGCGATCCAAATGGTGTCCTCCCTTTGGCAACAGAGGAGAGCCGAAGATGAATGAGGCCTTTCTGCGGCTTTTGAGGGCTGCAGACATCAGGGTGCTTTGTCATCATAATATTGAAAGTGAATTTTGCAGGAGTTTGTGCCTTTTGGCCATGAAGGTATGCGCTGCCTTGTTTCACAACTCATTAGAGTCAACATTTTGATTGACCGCCTGCTATTGGAGCTGATATTGGAGTTCAGACAGGTTTCTAAAGCTCTATTGAACTTTCATATTGTGAATGTTGACATTATGCAGCATTTCTGTTCAATTTTGACCTTGATGTTGAGTCTTCGAAGCAGGTGCCAGTCAATATATTCCCCTCGCTCTGGAAGCCCATTAATTATAGTTTTTACATTTATTTGAGTAAACTCGCACATTTTTCTTTGCTTTTGTACAGTTTACTTCCCTGAACTGGACTCTAGCTGACTCCTTCATCTCTTTTATTTCCATATTTTCATTTCTCTCTTTTATTTCTTGTTGCAACATCAAAATGAGCATGGAAATGATATAATTTGATCTACAGGTATGAAGGTGTAACCTTTGTGGAAATGCATTGAACTCTCTTTCTTTGTAATGACCAGCAGGTGTTAAGTCCTCTGGTTGCAAACAGATGTCAGGTTGTTCAGAGGTCTATGAAGAAATTACTTCATTACTCACTTTATGACCTAACAGACCATTATCCCAGAGAGTTTATGGTCTCAGTCACTAGTTTCATGTCTTCTTCAATAAGCTGCAGCATGATGTGCATTTTATAAAGTATTATCTCATTTAGAGTGGCGAAAAAAGAGACTATAAAGCAGGATGTGCTGTAGGGTGGGGCGGCTTTTAACGCTGCTACCATGCTGATGTGTGTCGTGTCCTCAGGCCTTCAGGCAACGCTGCCTGAGTCACCCTCCACTCATACATCTTCAGGCTTCAAAAAGCCAGACAGGAACGGTTAAAAGTGAAATTAAAGCATTTAAAATGGTTGTCTACAAACAGGCTGATAACACTGTTTATGTCTGTCTTTAATATCATATATATATATATATATATATATATGTATATATATGTGTGGAGGGCCGAAACTGTCATAATAAAAAAATAATTAGGAAATAAACAAATAAATAAATGAGGAAATAAAAAATAACTGAAAATAAAAAACAAGTGTAAAAACAATAAATTGCTGTGGAAATAAAAAAAAAGGGAATTAAAAATAAAGTTGGCAAAATAAAATAGATGAATAAATGGATAAATTATAAAATATAAAAAATGACATTTAATTATTTATCTCCTCATTTATTTTTGATGATGACAGTTTCGGCCCTCCATATATATAATCCAGTAAGTCTAATTTTCCTTGTTAGTGATTCAGAGTGAGGAGATCTGACACACAAAAAGACAGAAAATTACATTTAAAGTAACTTCTGCTCAACCTCTGAAGCTCTGGCCACATTTTCAGAAAACAAAAACCCTACGAAGACTTTTTAAAGGAAAAGTATCCCAACAATATTTGGTTCATCTTTGTGTTTTTGGTATGTGGGGACTAAAAATGTTTCACCTAAAATACACTTTCAGTCTTGTTTTGTGAACATTGGGGTTTAAACTTTGAGGAACAGTTAAAAATAATTTTTTCCACCATGTTTTCTCACTTTTTACTCACGTACTTTTTCAATCTTTCTGAGGACCGATCGGGATTTAAAGGTAAGAGCAAACTGTAAATCAGAGTTAAATAAGCTACAAATAATCTGTTAACAATGATGCTTTTGAACCTGGTTGTAATTACACATCATCCTGTGTTGTGATCACATCACCACCACACACATAATTACCAGCTGTGTTATCACTTCATCATTCGGCATGTTTGTGTTTGTTTAGGTGTCGCCGTCACCTGCTGAACCAGAATCTTTTAGAGTGCACAGTCTTTTAGAGGTTTTCTCTCCACACATGAACATAAAACCCTACTAATCTATCACACTTTAAAATATTTTATTGATCAGATATCAATCATTTTATGTGTTTTACAAGCAGGTTCTACAAGCCAGATTTGCAGGTTATACACGCTTCCTCACTTACACTGAAAACCTAAACTAAGCTCATCGAAAAAAAAAAGAAGAGAATATTAATCAAGAGTTCTTCTAAAATGTTCAGATTTCATCACGATTCTTTGGCATTTTAAAAACTGCTGAAGTTGCATCAGAAGACCTTCACATTTCCAGTTCTGTCGAAGGGCAGCTAGAAGATTTGGCCCAATGATGTAGGTCTCTTTAGGTGCATAATGAGCAGATGCATAGAGCTCATAGATGTGTTTGTTGTTTTTGTTGTATCTCACCAGAACTCTGTCCTTGTTGCTTTCAGGGTCGCTGCGGTTGTAGTACCTCCTGACATCAGGAGGCAGGTCCTTTGCATGAGGAGCGTTGAGGTTTCCGATGGTATAGTATGCATATTGTTTTTTGTCCCTAATCACTGGAAGCAGAGGCTTTGATCCTCGATTCATAAACTCGTGAAATCCATATTGTCCTTGTGTGGGACCACACAGAGACTTCATGTTGTTGTCCAGACAGTTCCTAACATACCACACGAGTAGTTTAAGGCCATGACGGGGAGGAGGCTGACCAAACCCACTGTTCTTCAGCTGCTCTTCCGAGTCAAGGGTTTGCAGAGCTGATGTCAGGACCAGTGACATTAGCATGAAGGGAAACAAGGGGAGCATCTTTTTGTTGTGTGCCATCTACAAAGACAGATCAGAATATGATCAATAAATCTTAAAACTACATGAAATATAATAAAACAGCTGCATTGTCCAATAACTCACCTCTGTAATAAGAGGAGAAATGTCCAGCTGTGCTGTCCCAACCAGAGCTGAAGACTGTCTGAGTCTGTTTGACACTTTCTTTCTTCGTATCTGATGAAGGCTAACAAGAGGAAGTTGTTTTTTCACATTCTGTTTGCTGTGAAAAGGGAAGTATTGCACAGCTGCTGCAGAGAGTTTGGTGTAAATTTAGTCATGCTAAAGCTCAGCTGAAGTCTGCAGGTGTCTGGCTACAGAATAGTAGCCTTATACTTTAAAAGTCTTCACATCATGAGCACTTTAGGCTTGATAGATCAAAATATCCTGGTTTTATTACTACACAGGCTTTTTCCCACGTTATTTACTATTAAAAAAGTGTTATCTCGCACAGCTAGATTTCACTATTTCATTATTTTTTTCAGAATCTTGGGTCACAACGTTTCAGAGGACCTTCAGTTGATGTTGCCATATGGTCACACTACATGTGACACAAACAAGGCTGTAGGCAGTATACATTTCAGCACTGCATTTCACTAACTACTGACCTCAAAAGTCATTCATTTCGTATGCTATGGACATTTTAGACCAGGTTTACATAAATGTATTTATGGTATTGCGATGGTTTCATATTTAATGGTATAGGTGGCCCGTTTCCAAGGCTAAGAGACAAAGTACCTTCTGAAATTCTCCACTAATATGTAAAATCTTGGATGAAATCCTCTAGGAACGAGGAAATTCCTGTCAAACAGCTTGGACCAAGCTTTTAGAACCTTAAATCGACATTGAACTACAGTCAAAAACAAACCTCAGGATTCCCATACTGATTAATTTTATTCAGATTATTGTTTAATATTTAGTGGCTGTAAATCTGATATTACACAGCTGGCAGGCAGAGGTTATTACACGTTCACCGATAAAACAACAGCCACCTGAACTCTGAAGGTTATATGTGAATACTGATAATCCTCCAGTCTGGTGCAATGTGTCAACAGACTAAGGTGACCTCTATGTTTATGTGGGTCTGTGTGCATGTAGAGCAGTGCAGGCTTTCATATTTATCTTATTTATGAATAAAAAATGTATTTATATACATATTTTCACACTTTTATGCTCACATTTTCACTGGTAGGCAGACAGAGGATTGTTAGAGCAAAAGAAGAAACAGCAGATCAATAAATAAATGAATGAAAAAATAAACAGTAACAATAAATTCTAGTAGAACATCCACTTGTGTGTGTTTAATTTACTGCATTTCATCAGCTGCATCGGTACACTGCATCCTAAACTTATGCCAGCAGTAGGCAATTTGCTTTCCAAACTGTAGAAGGTTCAGTAGTTTACCACTTTCCTCTTTATACAACGAGGATGTTCATCCTGATGCATTCATGGGACAAGACTGCAGGCTGCGGTCCAAGTTTAAGAGGTACTATTTGCCTTTTTGTATATAAAGCTGCTTTTATATTTTTTTAATCTCACTGTAAGAATATTTATAACCATCACTTTAAAAATGAGGAAAATCTGGTTTCAGTGCACATCATCATATTATTTGTTTTCATTAATTAATAAGGCATTCTGTTTGTTATTTGTCCTCGTCTGTCTCACCTCTGTCTGTCTGTTTGCGCATGGCCTGTCAGCCGTGACCTTTTATGAGCATTTTTGGGTGTTTACCTGTAATGAAGAGCCAGATGGTCCACCCCTTTAACTTATTAAAGATTGGCATTCGCCAGCCTAACAGGAAAGATTCAAACATTTTCATAGTCTATGAATACACTGGTGAATCTGAAGTCTTTGTAAAATCTGAAGTACAACTTAATAATCACAGCTGTTTTGCACTTGGCTGCGAGCAAGCTTGACTTCCCAGAGTCCAATAAGAGTTGGAGATCACAGCTTGATAAAGCCAACAGGACCACCAGAGCCCCTGGACCACATAGCTCCCAGGCTCACTGGGTCACGTAAGCCTCTCCACTTTGAGAAAGTGGTGGCTCTGGGAAGGGTATTCATATTATATCATATATCACATATCATTAATATTAAAATTGACCTGACATCATTATTTCCACTGATTTCATTCTTAAACGTGGGTACCTCTAGATTAGCTTTGCATCCATCATGACCCCAAATAGGTTGTAATTATCCTCCTTAAAAAATAGAATTATCATGTTAGAAGGGAATATGCACTTAAGATTTGAGTTAGTTAAGATGTGTTGACTTTGGCCACATGAATGGTGAACTCCAAAAAGTCTAAGCACAACTCGTTTCCCTTTGTGGATGCACATAAAAGGGTGGGCCAGGAAGATAAACATAGGCTGAAATCAATACAGACTTGCATGCGTATCAATCCTGTTTCATGCACTGTAACTGCACATGCACATCATCAGTGAATGCTGCCCTATGTCTGTTTGATTAGTTGTGCCTTTACTAGGTAATTTATGTGTGAGGGCACTTATTATGACCTGTGTCTCTTATCACAAATTGCCATGCCACATCTCATTTATTGTGAGCTGCTGATGGAGTCCCCTAAGAGCTTCTATTCCCCTAGGCTTGGAAAGCAGTGCTCAAACACAAAGATTGCATCTTTCGAACAAATAAGGCCATAATGAAGTGTGTTTGAAGGGATAAAAGAATGTAGTGGAAACAATAAGCGACATTTGCTCCTGTAACCTCTTTCCATCTGTGCAGAGTATATGAAACCATAATGAAAAACACAATTTCAATTTAAGATTAATTTCTTATTTCACTGCAAGCTTTGTGTCAGATGAGAGGAATTAAGATGTGGCAGCAACAGCAATGTTAGACAAAGGCTTTTAGTCATGCAAATATTGATGGCTCTGAAGATACATTTACCAAAGAAAAAGGAAGGAAAGAGTCCTGAAGCTTTACAGCAAGCTGATTTTTAGATATATTGAAATGAAATATTTAGTTAAAAAGAACATACAGGAATCATTATGTGTGTTTTTCTGATGGTTTTGTGATTAGATGCCCCAAATGGATCAGATGTAATGTACAGATCCCTGGGTAAAGCCACTTACATTTCACTGTAGGACGACCTTTCCTTAAAGGGGCTTAGTCTGAGGACAGTTTTGACAGTTTCTGAGTCCCCTTGTGTAACACCTTCGTGCTCATTATGCGACAAATTTCTTAGTTTTTTTTACAGGCAAGATTGCTGCTATCAGGTCTTTATCCCCTCTGTCTGGGTTAGATCCTGCTGTCTTGTCAG
Source organism: Melanotaenia boesemani (assembly GCF_017639745.1). Lineage (NCBI taxonomy): Eukaryota > Metazoa > Chordata > Actinopteri > Atheriniformes > Melanotaeniidae > Melanotaenia > Melanotaenia boesemani. Next base: position 36,036,794 of record NC_055687.1, read on the forward strand.
AGTGCTCATCTGTTTTTGAGCAGTTTGAGCAGGTGTCACTTTCTGAACTCTCGGATGTGGTTTTTCACTTGAAATCTTCTTTTTGCCCCCTCGATAGCTTTCACCCCGCGCTAATTAAAAGTACTTTTAGCTCCATCAGCCCTGTTATTTTGTCCCTGATTAACTCCTGCCTCTTTTCAGGCTGTGTTCCTGTTGTATTTAAGCATGCTCTTGTGCAGCCTCTTTTAAAGAAACCTAACTTAGATCCCTCAGTTCTGACTAACTGCAGGGCGATTTCTAAATGACCCTTTTTATCAAAAGTCTTAGAAAAAATAGTGTGCATACAACTACAGGCTCACTTAGATTTTCGTAAAGTTTTAGAAAAATTTCAGTCTGGTTTTAAGTCTCTCCAGAGTACTGAAACTGCACTTTTAAGAGTTTTTAATGACCTGTTTTTAGTTACTGACCAGGAAGTCCTTCGGTTTTGATTCTCTTAGACCTGACCGCAGCTTTTGACACGGTGGACCACCAAATCCTCCTGACCCGCTTAGAGCAGTGTGTCGGTATTAGAGGAACTGCCCTGCGCTGGTTCCAGTCTTACTTGTCAGACCAGTAGTTTTGTGTTCACCTTGAGGAGTTCGCCTCAGCTGCTGCCCCTCTCAGTTATGGGGTCCCACAGGGGTCCATCTTGGGTCCACTGCTTTTTTCCCTGTATATGCTGCCCTTGGGGTCTATTTTTCAGAAGCACAATATTGCCTACCATTGCTTTGCTGATGATGTTCAGATCTACATCCCCTTAAAACCACAGGGGGATTCTCTGACTAAGCTGTTTGTATGATCTAAAAGCCTGGATGGATTTAAATTTCCTCCACTTAAATAAGGACAAAACTGATATTGTTGTTTTTGGAAATTCCGAGCTTCTGAATGGTACAGTTAGTGTTCTCGGTCCGCTGACTTCGTTTTGTTGAACCCATGCCAAAAATCTGGGAGTGATTATAGACAATTCCTTTAACTTCCACCAGCAGATCAATTCTGTAGTAAAAAGTTTTTTTTTTCTATCTGAGGCTGCTCAGTAAGTTAAAGCCCTACCTGCCCAAGCATGACCTTGAAAAAGTTATCCACCTGCTCATTATGTCCCACTTAGATTACTGCAACTCCCTATATTACGGCATTGACCAGTCATCTCTACACCGACTGCAGCTGCCCAAAACGCTGCTGCTCGGTTGCTTACAAGGTCAAGACGGCGTGATCACATCACCCCTGTGCTCGCCTCCTTGCATTGACTTCCTGTTAGTTTTAGGACCCAGTACAAGATTTTATTAATTGTTTTTAAAGCCTTAAATGGTTTGGCTCCCTCATACTTGTCAGAGTTGCTACACCAGCATGCTCCAGCCAGGACTTTAGGTCCTCTTCACAGCTCCTACTGAAGGTCCCATATGCTGGCCTTAAATCCAGGCTGACAGAGCTTCTCTGTTGCTGCTCCTAAGCTGTGGAACAGCTTCCCCTTCACATCAGAGCTGCTCAGTCTGTCGTTGGTTTAAAGTCTTTACTCAAAACCAACTTCTTTGCGCTGGCATTTGAACAAAACTGAGCTTGACATCCTCGTGTTTTATTTCATTTTAGTTTTTTATTTTAGTTTTTAATTCTAGTTTTGCTGTTTTTGTTATTTTATTGATTTCATCTTTTTTTTTAAACAATTTTTATTTCTGTTTTTATTTTCATTGGTTTTTATTGTTTTATTGTGTAGTGTTTTATTTTCAACTGTGGAGTGTTTTTGTTCTATTGTTCAGAACTTTGGGCAACTGCTGTTGCAGAAAATGTGCTATATAAATAAACTTGAACTTGACAGTATACACAGACATGATACTGCCATGGGCCCTGACTGAGGACATTGGCCAGGAATCAAACGCGTTTGGGTTTCAGTGCTTAGATCCCACACCACACCAAAAAGTCAGATTTTGGGTTCCCACCTCTGAACCCTTCCATCTTGTCAGTCATCCAGTTTAAGTAGAATGGAACACACAAGGACAGAACACAATTGAAGAGACCAGAAGAAAGGAGAGGAGAATATAACAGCACAAGGCAGAAAAGAATAGAAAATTTAAGAACAGAACATTAAAGAAGCTGGGATCCAGGCAAGAGCACCTACAATGCAGCCTTAACAATCCTCCACAAACAGTTTAACAACCATTCTCACGTTGGTTCTTGTGAATCCCCCTTGCTAGCCAGATACCTGTTCCCTGGTTGTCTAGTGGCTAGGATTCGGCGCTCTCACTGCTGCGGCCCGGGTTCGATTCCCGGTCAGGGAATGTAGGTAGGGAGTCCACTTGAGGTCTGCTGGCTGGCAACCACTCCATGGCGGACTTTTGCACCATGACAAAAATGGAAATCTTATTTAGCTCTTCATGGGAATAAAACCGTCCTTTCACACAACAACTTAGGCCTGGAACACACATGAGTTTTTTTTTTAATCTGATGAGATTTTGTACTTCTTCGAGAACTTACACATGAAGATATAAAAAATCAGGCATTTAACAGTTTTGATCTTACTGTGTGTGGTGTGCTCTGATAATCTCATTACAGTAAAACACACACATAACAACGCTGTCCCGCAACCAATCAAGAATCTAGTCCACCGAGCCAGAAATCTCGCGAGACCAAATGTGATCTTACAAAAAGGTAGAAGACTAAACGTAGCAACAACCAGAAAACACAACACCCTGTATGGAAGAGGATATACAAGACGAGGGAATGATGGTGGTCTTGGGACTATAGTTAACAGAAAAAGCCAGAACTGAAAAGAATAACAGACTGGCGACAGCGTGAACATGGACTTTATATCCTTCCTTCTTCCCCAATCAGCTCACTTTCTGATTGGCTACATTCAGTCCAATGTCACGATCCACACAGTCACAAATCAGTAGTCGTCGGCGTTCCTCACACACGTCATGAGTGTTGGTCGTAAATATTGAACAAGTTTAATACTTCCGATTGTCGGCCTCGACCCGTTTTGGAGCCGTTTATCGGGACACATTTGCTCGTAACATACCTCAAACCAAATAATAATTTTATAGGAAAATCTTACAAGACGTAAGATAATCGGGCGTTTGCTCTCCTTGGTCGGGAAGGGGTAAAATCTGGAGGAAAACAGCCCGATAATCTTCATGTGTGCACCAGACCTTACTTAAGCAGCGTGAAAGTGTCATTTCAATTTCTGAGCTCCCTCTGTTGCTATAAGGCGAAAGTGCTGAAAAAACTCTGCTAATTAATCTGTATTATAATGTTCCCACATCCATATGGCTTTCTTTGAAACAGGGCTGTGAAACATTAAACCACTTAAGGACGTGAAAGCAAACAGAGCATCTCTGTCATGTCAAGGAAAACTCCTGACCACTGTGTTTCATGTCATCCTCTGCTTTTATCTAACAGGAAGTGTGTTTACTGCTGCAACACAAACAAAATTCAAAGTATTTCTGAGAGACAGATTCTGTTTCTCTTTACGCAATATGTCAAATAAATATGTGTAAACCAGTGCATCCTTGAAATGTAATCATTAAGATGAATTGTTTTCTCTCAGCTGTCATGGACCATGAATTTTTGAGGTTGTTTTTGTTGTCATTCTGAGTCCCATGTTCATATTTCATGTTTTTAGTCGTGGACTTTGTTAAGTTAACTATAATAATTAACATTAATGAAATTCAGAACATAGGCTATGATATGTGCAGGAATGAGTTTAATTATCCTGTACTGCTGAATCATTTGTAGTGATGTAGATTAAATGATTTCATTTGTAATTACCTGTAATCAGGTGCAATGAGGTGTAATGCATGGTGACCTTGAGTGCTCAATAAAACAGAGCCAATAACAAGAATATTCAGCAACATTTTTCTAACAATAGAGAGGTTTGCTCATTTTCCAGCTAAATTCATCCCATAACTTCATATACCCTATCTTATTATTTTTCTAAATATTTTTTTTTCTATGTTTGCAGCAATGCTTTGATCTCCCAGAGGGGTTGACGATGGGGGATGATGATTATCATTTTTGATTGACTCAATACTGAAAATGCACAAGAGGCTTCTAAATTGGACAAGACTGAGACTTTTTTTTAAATTATTTTAAAAGACCATTTTCACAAAATGTGTCTTCGTTACGTTATTTAATGAGAAAACCAACAGGCTGTTTGAAGGATCAGCTAACCAACATGGTTCCCACCCCAGGTGCAATGCAGCTGTCATGATTGCATCTGTACATTCTGCAGTATGAAAAAGGTCTACACATTATTAAACTATTAAAGAACATTTCCAAATTTAATTTAATTAAAATCTCATATGGCTTATCACAGTTTCTATGGTTTGTTTGGTTCTACAAGACACTAAACAGCTCGATTTGCAGACAAGGATGAGCCAGGGACTGGATTAAATAATACAATACAGATAAAATTAAACAAAACGGCCAAAGCAGACATCTCCACATGTTCCTGAGGACACTTTAATTAGTCCCACACCCTCTCAGATGGGTCAGCAGGGAATGCAAGATGCCATGTTTTTATTTTGCTGCCATGTTCTTTGTGAGATGTTCCTGCAGGAAAGTGATCAAACGGGCTCGTAGCTGTGCTGACATACCAGAAAGAAATCGTTACTCCAGGAGGTACTCATCGACCCAACTGGGTCTGGTGGATTCATCACTGAACACAAACCCTGGTGCACACAGGAAGATTAAACATTTCCATTTAAAATAAGATAATAGTAAATGACAAAGATTATTACTGTTTTCCTTTTTGACTTATTGGAAGTATTACTTCCTTACTGGGTTTTACTTTTCACTTTAATGGTTTTTAACATTAACGTAACTCATGTGTACCAAACTTATTAAATTAGAATCTGAAAATAATAATAACATATATCACTAATTACAACTCAGTTTTTCATAGGATGTCAGAATGTCACTACAATGCAGTAAAACCTTTTCAGCTGAACTTAACTTTTTATCCAAAAAGAAAAACAACCAAAAACTCCAGTTCTGGTTTTTCAACAGATGTGGCACAAAAACAAGGAAGCAGAGGAGTGATCCAAAGATAATATTTCCTCATCAACACAAAGGTAGGCAGAAAAATGGATCATACTGGTTTTCCAGAATCCAGGAAGAATTTTGGATCCATATGTAGAGACAAACCCACTCACTGTTTTCTGGAGGCAAACTCTGCTTTCAAAAAGGTCATCTGCTTCCACTCTGCTACCCCAAACAGACTGTAAGACTTCTATTAATGAGAAATGGGCTGGACTGGGTGGGCCAGCCTCTGGAGGCCCAAAACCAATAGAAAATCCTACTGGCTGATTAAGGCAGGGTGGAGAAGTGAATCAGGTTAGTTAATTTAAAGAGAAAAACATAGAAACAACATATGGCAGGCAATCAGGCTGTCACAAAACATGATATTGTCCTTATTGTGTGTCACATGTATTAATGTTTTAAACTTTCAGGCAGTCCTTTTAAAAGCATAGCAATCAGAAGGCCATCGCCTAATGTCTCACTCATGTTGAGTAGTGCCATGATGGCGGCCTCCATCCTGATGATTTACTCTGTAACCGTCTCATCGCTTCTCTTATGAAGCGATGTCAGCGTGGTGTACAGCTTGATCATGCAGGGCTTCCCCTTTCCAGCTTAGTTGTCCCTTAATCTCTTCAGTGCCTTTCTTCCATTACCGGGTGCATCTCTTATATGAGAGGCTGTTATTATCCAAAAATTGAATCAACTCGGCATATGCGTCAGCATTTTTTTAACTGTCTTCTGCTGCTTCGGTTTCATCGCTGGGTTCTCCCAGAATGGTTTTCTTTAAGCCTAACAAGTGCAAATATCCTAGCACTTTAGTTTCCCAAAGCTCGAACTTGGTCTCGTCTCTGTTAAACGTATGTCGAGGCAACCTGCTATCTGGTTGTTGATCCATGATGCTATCTAGCCGTTAGCATGCTATCCGTCATGACTTTCCATTGGTGATAAAACAGAAAAACTAAACTTCTTTCAGTTGCTCCTGGGCCCATAACCTGTTGAGCTTCGAAGCATCAACTGTCATGTTCTCTGCCCTACCTGGGCTCCTCAGTGGATTTAGGTCACCTTGTTTTTTCTAACTGCTACTCTGCCTCTGCCGTGGTTCCTGCTTTGACAGGCTAATCAGACCAGTTCAGTCCACCTTGGTTTCCCAAATTGCTTCTCGGTTTCTCTGTTGTCACTGCACTATTTAATCACTCTTCAGTCTCTCCTTCTGTGCCAGATTATCAGCAACAGCACCTCGCCAAGTTAAAATCCAGCATTCAGTTATTGCCTACCTGTTTACGTCCTTGGATTACCCCTCTTGCCTTGCCCTCATTGGATTCCTCTTGCCTGGTTTTTTTATTTCTGGAATTTGACTCACGCTTTGCTTCTGGACCACGAGCCTCGCCTATCGTCTTGGATAAGTACCCCATCTGCCTCAGTGTTCTGACCATTGCCTGCCTTCTGACCTTGCCTCTGGATTTTGGACTTTCTCAGCTCCTTTCCTTCCCCCTCCAGGACTGGATGGCTTCATTTGAGTCTCACCGGACTCTTGCCCCTTTGTTCAATAAATAAATCTGTTTTCTTTGTATTCCTACTCCCGTGTGGTTGAATTTCTGGGTCCTCACAGTCAATCATTACATCAACAAAAACTGAACTTTTCTATATTCGAACTACGACAAAAAATTGAAATATGAACGGCTTTATCTACCCACTGCAATATGCAACCTGTGGCACAAACACCAACATTTCCATTGGAACAAGTTCATATTTTGTTCTTGTGTCGGCCAAGATGGGAAAAAACAAACAAAAAAAAACAAAAAACCACTGAGACACCCTGACGTAATGTTTACATGGTTCAGCATGCGCAAATCTGCGGCTTTCATGTTGAAAATTACCGGAAGCTTTTACACTGCTCCCATGTCTGATTTCCTGACTGAACTGCTGCGTTTGACGCATTCTGGACACATGTTCCATCAAAAATAGACTCAGCCTTATGTTTAGTGGAGAGCTTTTGGGATGCTTCTGGCACACCCGCCCCATGGGAACCAAACGATTGACTAAAATGGCCTCGAATAGTTGCAGAGGCCTGGCGCAGCCTTATTGTGGCACACACACACTCAGTGGAAATTGGGTGAGCTCGCACTTTGGGAGGAAACAAGAGTACCTAGTACCCATGCATGAGGAAAACATGCAAACTCCACACATAAAGGCCCCAGTTGAAGCTTAAAAAGAAACTTTCGTGCAGTGAGATGACAGTACAAACAACCATTCCCCCACCATGCAGTCGCAAACACAATCCAATTCAGTTTAGTTAACCTATAATCCAATTAAAACAAATCCATTATATGATTCACATTATTTCATTTTTTAAAAAAACTTGGGTTTATATAAACCAGTTCATAAAATAATGACAGAGCTAAGGAAACCAATGGACTGGATCAAATCTTCTCTTTCATTCAGTCCTCCATCCTGAGGAGGACAAGGAGACAGTGAAGAGGAAAACCTCCCTTTGAACAGGAAGGGAAATCTGTATGGATGAATTTATGTGACGTGCAGAAGATTTTTTATTTTTTTTTCATTTCATAACAGCTGGTGTGAGAGCTGTTGGTCTAGTTGTTGAAGAAGCAAGCAGTTGGCTTTTTTGGGACAGTGATAACAGTAGCACATTTTGGGCATGATGGGATGTATCAGTAAGATATTAAAAATCTTTGTAAAGGTTTCATTCTCAGTAGGATATTATAGTTTGTAAAGACTCCTGAGAGCTGCTCTGAACAGGTACATTGCCAAGACCTCTATCAGGACCAGTGGCTTTGATTGGATTCACTTCAACCCTAACCCCCCATAACCCTTTATGTTCCTGCAGAGTAAGGGTGTGGGGTGGGGTGGCCCATGGAGGCAGTGTAGCTGAGACAGGTGATGTTATCTCAAAACAAGTAAAGAATTTATTTAATTCCTCTGCCAGTGGGGCGTCTGCTCTTTCAGCTGCAGGTGGTTTTCTTTTGTAGTTGGTGATCTGCTGTTGTCATCAGCCATCTTCAAGCACAGCCATGATGGTGCAGTATAATAAAGCATATACAATTAAAAAAGAGAATATTATTAGAATTGATGATAAGGAATAAAAAAGAACCATATGAACATACTCTCCTTTTTTAGCACCACTCTGTAAAGACCAGATTATTTTCTTCAACCAAAACAACATGATAAGACAGAGCCTTGAGATAAAACTGCCTCAGTCCCCTCTTGAAGACAGTCTCAGCAATGCCAGCAAGGACCCACCTCCTTTCTTTCATCATACTCCGTCCAGGTCACCCTCCCTCTCACCATCCACCCACCCCTCCTGGAATTCACAACTCAAATGAAGGAGCTGATCACCACTGCAACCAAACTGACCCCATGCCCCAGTCGCTTTTTTCACCCCGAAACCTCCCACCACTTTGCTTGATGTTGTTGCTCACACCAAGGTGAAAGTGATCGCTGCCAAAAATAGAGCTCTAAAGAAAAACACTACGCTGGTATGAGACGAAAAACGAGAATGTCGAAAAGCCGAATGCCGGTGGTGGAAAACAAAGTTGCAGGATCACTATGAGATCTATAAAGAGAGTCTGAGGATTTATAATCTGGAGCTGAGAAATGCTAGACCATCTTTCTTTCTGATGTCATTGCTAAGAACAACAATAATGCTCGTGCCTTGTTTGTTCACAGGCTAACTAATCTCCCTGGGTCAGTAACACCAAAACTTCTTTCCAACAGGCCTGTAATGAGTTTGCTTATTTCTTTTCATGTCAAAATTCAGAAAACCAGGCAGTCAGTCAGGGCTTCCATGCCAGGGGCAGGACATATATCCCTGTGTCCACACAGAGACATGAACACCATGACACAATCAGTCCTAAAATCCTGGATGAGGTCATTGGCCACCTGAAAACCACCACTTGCTGTCTTGACACCCTGCCAACTGGGTTTTTAAAGAATGTTTCAGGATGCATGGCCTTAGATATCTTCCAGATTGTAAACACATCTCTGCTTTCAAGTGTCTTCCCTCAGACCCTAAAAACATTAAGCCACTACTGAAAAAGAAAAATCTAGACTCATCACTCATGAGCAGCTACAGGCCGATATCAAACCTCCCCTTTCTTAGTCGGATTATAGAAAAGGCTATCTTTCAGCAGCTACACAACTTCCTGACACTAAATAACTGTTCTGATGTCGACCAGTCAGGTTTCGGACACACCACAGCACTGAGATGCTCTAGTTAAGGTCTTTAACGACATCGGCCTCAGCACAGATAGCAGGAACATTTCAGTCCTGGTACTGCTGGATCTCAGTGCTGCATTTGATATGATCGACCAGAACATCTCACTTGACCGGCTGGAAAATTGAGTAGGACTTTTTAGCACTGCAATTATTTGGTTTGAGCCCTATTGTAAACTACCTTCTGTTTAAAGGAGACTAAATCTGAGCGAACCAAAATAACCTGCAGAGTTCCCCAAGGCTCCATCCTGGGGCCACTGCTGTTCAACATCTACATGCTGCCACTCGCTCACATTATGGAAAACAACAAAATATGTTACCACAATTATGCTGATTATACACACATCTACATAACCATCGCACCAGGAGACTACAGTCTGATCAACTGTATCAATTAAATTAAAGATTGGATGTGCCAGAACTTCCTTCAGTTAAATGAAGACAAAATTGAAGTAATAGTTTTTGGAGCCAAGAGAGAAAGAATAAAGGTCAGTACTCAGCTTTAAACAATGATGTCAAAAACCAACAATCAAGTCAGAAATCTGGGCGTCATTATGGACTCAGACCTGAATTTTAGCAGTTATATTTGGACAGTTGTGAAGTCGGCCTGTTATCACTTAAAGAACATGTCGAGGATTAAAAGACTGATGACTCAGCAGGATTTAGAAAAACTGGTCCATGCATTTATCTTCAGTAGACTGGACTACTGTAATGCTGTCCTCACAGACCTCCCTGAAAAGTCCATCAGACAGCTGCTGTTGGCCCAGAACGCTGCTGCTCCAGTCCCCATTAAGACCAGGAAAGTGGATCCTAGAACTCCAGGCCTCACTAAGACCAAGAAAGCAGATCCTAGAACTCCAGTCCTCACTAAGACCAAGAAAGTAGATCCTAGAACTCCAGTCCTCACTAAGGCCAAGAAAGTAGATCCTAGAACTACAGTCCTCACTAAGACCAGGAAAGTAGATCCTAGAACTCCAGTCCTCCCTAAGACCAAGAAAGTAGATCCTAGAACTTCAGTCCTCACTAAGACCAAGAAAGTAGGTCCTAGACCTCCAGTCCTCAGATCTTTACACTGGCTTCCTGTTTGTCAAAAAACTGACTTCGAAATCCTGCTGTTAGTTTACAAAGACCTGAATGGTTTAGGACCAAACTAGATTCAGGATCTTCTGGTTTGTTACAAACCAACCAGATCCCTCAGGTCATCAGAATCAGGTCTACTTTCTGTTCCCAGAGTCAGAACTGTATGTGGAGAGGCAGCTTTCAGCTTTTATGCTCCTCACATGTTGAACAAACTCCCAGAAAACTGCAGGTCTGCTGACTCAGCAGTTTTACATCAAGGTTAAAAACTTTTTGATTTGCTGCCTTTTATCAAAACAACTGTTAAATTCCTCACATTGGAACTTTATTTCGTGCATTTTGTCTAATTTATTTGAGCTTTTTCTATTGATTTCTTTTGACAGTTTGTTTTTAATGCACTTGTTATTGCTTCCTGCAGCCCGCTGTAATGCTTTTAATGCTTTATGTAAAGCACTTTGAATTGTCTTGTATATGAAATGTGCTATACTGATAAACTTGCCTTGCCTTTTTTCCTGACACGTAAAACCTTTAAATTGACTCTATGATGAGGTGTGTGCATGTACTTCACACTCATTCCTGCAGCCACTTATCTGAGTGCATTTTCAATTCTCTTAATGACAAAAGAGCACCAAGAGGAATGTTCAATTCAGATCCACGAATCTGTCTAAGAAATTGCATCAGCAGGGAAGGACCAAGAGGAGAGATGAAAGCAGTGCCGTTTACTCCATCAGACACACCAACTTTAATGATTTTAGATTTCCATCAAGATTCAGGGACAAAATATTTCTACATATTCTCTGAACTTTTTAAACATAATGCCTAATGACAGGAGCACAACTTTTCTTTCCAAAGTGGGAATCCCTAAAAGAATGTGAAGACAGTGTTATCAGATGTGAGTAAAGCTCAGGGTGACAAATGGTGAAAATGAATGTTCCTGTGTACCTTTGCCACAGGATATGAGATTTTTTTTAATGTCAAAGAAGTGAAACCACAGCTGCTGCTCTCTATCTGCAGTCTTCAAGGTTAGTTGTAGATAAACGGCTGTGAATAGAGGGTTCTAGGCATCAGACCACCACAAAGACTCATCTTTAATGTTGAACATTCTCTGTATTAAAGCTCCTATCAGGATATCTTGTTTCTGCTGCTCCACCGTTTACTGCCATGCCTCCATATACCGCCTCGCACTCTGAGGTGACCTTCACTCGAGCTGAGGAAAAACACAAACAGGTTGGAAAATGAGGCAAAAGATGAGGAGAAGAAATACTGTAAACCCAGAATGAGTGAGGACAGCAGATGTTAATAAGACTACTGGCAGAGTGGGACAGAGGGAGATAAAGTTTGTCACTGTGTGTAGAGACAATTACTATTTGTCATCTTAGGTGATAGTGAAGGACTGAAAATTTCTGTTGAGTTCCTGCTTTAACATGTCATACTTGCACAAAAGGAAGACACTGCAATACCATTATTTTCATCTTCCAGAAAATGTTGATCCACATGACTTGAACATCCTCTTAACTAGACCTCCCTGTACAAGAGGCATGCAGTACAGAGTATGTTTACACATGCTAGGCCAGGGCTACTCAATTCGGTCCTACAAGGGCCGCAATCCAGCAGGTTTTCCATGTATCCCTGCACCAACACACCTGAGTCAAATTAATGAGTCATTGTGTAGAACCTGATTGGCTGTTAGAGCCACCTAATTTGACTCAGGTGTGTTGGTGCAGGGCTACATGGAAAACCTGCTGGATTGCGGCCCTCGTAGGACCGAATTGAGTAGCCCTGTGCTAGGCATTAGCAATGCTAACATGTAGCATAGCAACGTGAAGGGGAGAAACTCAGCTAAACATTTTACCAAGCGCTGGCATCCAAACCAAACACAGTTCAAACCTCCAAGCAATTATATGGGAATGTAAGAAAACCATGAGAACAGCTCTGTCCACTTCCGCTAATTTCTCCACTTCAAGCAAATCACACAAACAAGGTGTCATATGAAAACAGAGACTCTGCTGGTTACAAAGATGTCTGACTCATCACTGTGGGACAAAAACTCTGGAGCTAGCAGCAAGAATCAAAAACCATGTCTTACTTTTGCTGTTTTATGGTGAAAAGTTTGATTCCAGCTCTAAAAACTCTGCTAACGTTCTCCTATGACTCTGCCTTTGTTTGAAATTAACCATGAAGGTCCTGCTGGTTTCCATGGTGATGAAGGGGGTTTTATATAAGTATCACTCTTCCTATCATAGACTTTACTCATTCACAAGACTTCTTTACTCATTCCTAGCTAAAGCTTTATGCTCAATGAATTCACATGTTTATTGTTCATAGACTAGTTTCTGCTTTGTAGAAAAAAATGACATGCTAACTTTTCATAATCACCTCCTGCCTGAGCTTTTTCTGGGAGATTACTCAGGGGATTGTATCAACAGTTTTTTTTAACATTATTTTGCTGAATGAGGAGCAGAATCAGGTGATGTTAGAATTCTGCACATTAAAATCTATTTAAGCAGGAGAAATGGTGTTTGATTGCATATTTAATTAATCCACATCATCTAACCTACACTTTGTTGTACTGCTGCCAAGTGTGATAGAAAATTGACTTATTAGACTTGTTATTGTAAACATCCTCATTTTGCTTCATGCACAAATGTGTGTTAACTGAAGTGTGTGGACATGTCTCTACTCAGACATATAAAACAATGTGTTACAATAGATAAAAAGGAGTAATATTAAATCAATGACTGGTCTTAAACAATGAAAATTGCCATTCTTTGCCTCTAACTTTCTGCAGTATTCTGTGCAACTGGAACCTCGTATCTGGGCATACTTCCAGCCGGCGTGCAAAAGCAAAGAAAAAGAAAGTGGTGTTTTGAGGTGCATTTGATGAATGACTTCTGTGAGCTAAAACTGGTGGAGCCCTTGTTTATAGCAGAAACATAATGTACCATAAATTCCTCATCCACTTTTCCAGCTCGAAGATAACGTTTTATCCAATTCGCCTGTGCTTTCTCCGCTGATTAAAAGGCACTCTCAAGCAAACAATTTTACATCTGCTGCTACATTGCTTCCTCTCTCTTCCTCCCTGACAGAGCGTCATCCCCATTTCTCTGGCAGCCCGACCTAACTCCTTTCCTGCTTGGTCAGTGTTATCTTTTTTGTTAATTCCCATCTGTCTTTGTGAGGACAGAGCTACTGTGCTGAGCTAAAAGTGAGCAGAAAAATGCTTCCACAATTTGGTTGAGTCAGAAGCAAAATTTCAGACTGCAAATCTCAGCAACTTGGATTTAAATGATTTACCTCCCTGACATAAGATGCATTTTAAGTGTTTTTATGCCAGTCTAAAAGTCTTGTCCCTGAGTCTTTTTTTAAAAACCTGTGGCTGGTACAGCAACTGCTCCTTCATTAAGAAATGACTAAAAAAAAGACTAATACTGATAATGTGGCATGTTTTATTATGGTGACGGTTACATTATTCTCTAAAAGAAGAGTTACACTTACAGTCACCTTACTAGGTCCACCAGTTCAATTACTTGTTAACACAGTAGATTAAGTCCTGGTTCACCTCAAACTTTCTTAAATTAAACAGCAGCAAAACAGAAATTTTACTAGTAGGCACCAAATCCACTCTCTCCAAATCTGACAGTTTCTCCATTCCTATTGATGATTCTTCCATTTCCCCCTCCCTTCAGGTAAAGAGTCTGGGTGTCATCCTCGACAGCACTCTGTCTTTTACATCATATATCAATAACATAACCAGGTCAGCATATTTTCACCTTCGCAATATCAACCACCTCCGCCCCTCCTCACCCCTCACCACCGCCGACATACTCGTTCACAGTTTTGTCACCTCCCGTCTCGACTACTGTAACTCCCTTCTGTTCGGTCTTCCCCAAAAAAACACTTCATAAACTTCAACTAGTTCAGAATGCAGCAGCCCGGGTCATCACAAGAACCGCCTCCACCCATCACATCACCCCTGTTCTGCAGCAGCTCCACTGGCTCCCCGTCACCTACCGCATCCACTACAAAATTCTGCTGTTCACCTACAAGGCCATCCATAACCTCGCTCCTCCCTACCTTTCTGATCTCCTCCATGTCTCCATACCAGTCCGTTCCCTCAGATCCTCCTCCTCCATCCACCTCACCGTCTCCCCAGCCTGCCTTGCTACCATGGGGAGCAGAGCCTTCAGCTGCTCTGCTCCTCATCTCTGGAACTCCGTCCCCCCAGACCTCCATAACTCTGATTCTATACAACTTTTCAATCCAAACTCAAAAGCCTGCTGCTGGTGTAATGGTGGGGGGAGATTTTCTTGGCACACTTTGGGTCCCTTAGTACCAACGTGTCCTGATTTAACCACCACTGAGTATTGTTGCTGACCATGTCCATCCCTTCATGACCACAGTGGAGCATCTTCTGATGCTACTTCCAGCAGGATAATGCACCATGACACAAAGCTCATCTCCACCTGCTTTCTAGAACATGACAATGAGTTCACTGGACTGAATTTCTACCTGACATTTGGAATTGCTGGGTTTCATTCGTGACCCGGATGATGTATGAAATTCAGATGAGGGGGGCATGACATATTTTGCTCTGCTTTAAAACAGTACAATGGATGACAGTGAGTGTGCTAAGGCTGTGAACGGGCTGGTGCAGATGCGATATCCTGATAAAAATACATAAACATTTAGGACATGACCTAAATAGTTTTTAAAAATCTGACTTTTCGTATATTCTGGAGTTTTACCCAGCATTAAGGTGATTGATATATATTTTCTCATGCTGCACACTTCATTTTATACCCTGATTCAAATGAAAGCCTTCAAAAGCCTAGAAGACTACAATTATTTTGTTTTAGGATGGGTCAACCATCTAGGATCCAATGAAGCTTTAAATGACTATTGCCTTGTTTTTGCCTGGGTGAGTAGTGAGTTGTGCTTTTTGAATTAATTAGTTTATAATAATAATAATGCTATTGCTAACACCAAAAACACTTATTTTTATGTGCTTGGATCTACTTGTAAATAATTTATTTTGCCTCTGTTAACCCAAATTCCTGGAAGATTTGTATGTATATGATGGTGTCATATACTTCAGTTCTCCAATCTAGGTCAACCATTCACAGAGATCCACAGAATCCCCCCCCTAAAAACTTGTGGCCAGAGAGAGTGGGGAAATATGAATGAGCATGATGAGCTGGGTAGGTAATATTTAATACATTTTTAAGACCTCGTCCAGATTAATGCTTTCTTACAGTGGAACGCACCTATTTGACTTATAGACAACCCAAAACCCACGACCTGTCCTCTTGATTCTGTCCCTACCGACACCCTGTAGAGCATTCTACCTAAAATTGGATCTGCAGTAACCCATATTATTAACTCCTTTCTTAAATCCTGTGTCTTTCCCTATGCCTTCAAGCAATCTCGGGTTACCCCACTCTGAAGAAACCCACACTCAACCCAGCTGAGGTTTGAAACTACCGCCTGGTCTCACTGCTTCCATTCATGTCTAAACTACTAGAGTGTGCCATCTTCAGTCAGGTCTGACAGTTCCTCCAAGATAACAACCTGTTTGATCCATATCAATCTGGCTATAGGCAAGGCCGCTCTACTGAAACTGCTCTCCTGTCAGTTACCGATTCCCTACGCCTTGCCAGATCCACTGGTCAATCCTCAATCCTTATACCGCTGGACCTGTCTGATGCCTTTGCCACGGTCAACCATCAGATCCTCCTCTCCACATTCTCGGAGATTGGCATCTCAAAATCTGTCCTCTCGTGGTTTATATCCTACCTCACATGAAGATCCTTCTGAGTATCTTGGCGAGGGGGAGCGTCCAGATCACATGGGCTGACAACAAGGGTGCCTCAGGGCTCGGTGCTTGGCCATCTTCTCTTTTCACTATATACCTCCTCACTTGGTGCAGTCATTAGCTCTCATGGCTTCTCCTACCACTGCTATGCCAATTCAGCTTTTCCTTTCCTTCCCACCTAATGACACAACCGTCTAAATGTGAATATCAGCATGCCTTGCTGATATCTTCGCATGGATGAAGAATCGCCACCTTCAGCTAAATCTGTCCAAGACCAAGCTTATTGTCAGAAAAAAAAACTCAAACCGGGATTTACAAGGGAAAGGGATATGGTAGTAATAAGAACCTCAACCGCTAAAATATGTTCTATCATTGTGAAACAAAACTTGGGTTAAAAAAATTAATTCATGCTAAATAAAGCGACAGTCCTCTGCCAACATGTGCAAAAAGGTCACTGTGGAAGCATGCTCATCAGTCAGGCTACAATTTTCCCACCTGTAGCTGTTTAGAAAATTGATGGATATAAAACAGCACCCCAGTGCGTACAGACGCATAGTGTCTTACCTGGCAATGCTGGACGATATGGCGTGAGACTCTGGTGTGAGCGGATTTTCTGTGACCAGCAAGACTTACTGAATGACTCATGAACCGCTTTCGACAACTGTGTGCTGTGCTATCAGACCTCTGTGATGTTTTTGGCCTGATGTTACCGAGCAGGAGGAACCACACCCTGCCAGTACCTCTGCAAGTTGTGCCAATACTGGGTTTTCTGACAACTGGCATCTTCCAGAGGAACCTGGCTAATAGGTCGGAAATATCTCAGCCAACCTTCAGCTGTGTTATGCCAGACATGTTAAACGGCATCATTAGTTTGTCACAATGTTACATTAAATTTCCTACACTGAGGGAGAACAGGCAAACAAAATGATGCAATTTACAGGAATGTCCAGTGTCCCCACTGTAATCGGCACTATTGATGCACTAAGGTTGCAATAAGCGCACCAGGTGAGAACAAAATGAAAAATAACATTTCCCAGAAGGAAACTGCAAATTGGACAGTAAATCTGCTGTCATTAACCAAAGTACTTTCATTCTTTAAATGTCCAATTCATATGTGATTCAACATTTGGCTTACCAATGTAGTGGCTCATTGGCTTTTGTCCACGATAACTAAGGCGATTGCTTCATTTGCAAGAATATCTCTTATTCCCTTGTTAAAAACAAGAGTTTCAGGCGGCTAATGAAAGTAATGTAACCGCACTGCGTTATGATGTCTCACAAACTGGAGATGTTGTCCAAACATGTCCCAGTTGCTAGCAACATGCTGCAGTGCTGGGTGGAGTCTCTGGCCTCACCCTCTCCAAACACAGCTGCAGCACCACCCACCCAGCTGGAACACCCAGGAACTAGAAAGAAATATTATTTAGCACTAAATAAACTGCTACCAATCTCAGTTGTTTCTGTACATGTTAATTTTATAAATGAAAACAAAGGACTAAATTACTGCCATGCGGTACCTCTGGCGTGTCTTACCCTCTCACACGGCATTGACAGCATTTGCCACCTGCTGCCCTTCTCTGCCTTTCTGACCCTGGTGATGACCATTTCATCTCCACCGAATAAAATGCTTGTTTTAATATTTTGTACCATGCAGGTCCAACGCTGTTAGATTACGTAGAACTAACAGAGTTAGTTAGTGTTGATGCTAACAGATCTACAGAAGATGCCATAGCCATAGCTCTACAAACTGCTCTATGCCTCCTGGAACTGCAGGGATGCTATGGGCAAATGCTCTTCATAGACTTCAGCTTGACCTTCAGTACAATCATCTCAGACATTACTAGTCAACAAGCTGTCCCACCTAGGGCTTCCCCCACTCACCTGCTCCTGGATAAAAGCCTTTCTGACAAATCGCTCTCAAATAGTTAAACTCAACACCCACCTTTCCTCCTGTATAATCAACACAGGCTCTCCGCAGGGCTGTGTGCTGAGGCCTCTCTTCTTTTCACTTTAGACATACAACTGCACCCTCCCCCACACAGGAAATACTATAATCAAGTTCAACGACAAGACTACTGAGTTGGTACTGATCTTGGGAGAAGATGAATAAATTTACTGCCAACACTGGTGTGTGAATGTGAATAAATGTTCGGTAGTGGTCGGAGAGGTCATAGGCATGGATCGGCTGCCATGTTTCCGTTAGTCTGCCCCAGGGCAGGGTAGCTTAGCATCACCAGGTATGAATGAGGAGTGGATGAAAAATGGATATAATGTAAAGTGATTTGGGTGCCATGAAAAGCACTTTATAAATCTAATCCATTATTATTATTAATAACTAAAGGAATGATGTCTTGGAACTGACTGAGCTTGTTTTTCAGCAAACAAACTGCATCTAAACACCAGAAAAACAAAATAAGTCATCATAGACTTCTGAAAGAAGAGGGATGACCCCATTCCACCCTCCATCAATAGTGACCAGGTAGAAAGAGTCAAAACCTTTAAGTTCCTTGGTGCGCTAATATCTGCAGACCTCTCATGGATGGCAAACACATCAGCATTATTAAGAAGGCCCAGCAGCGAGTGCATTTCCTGAGGAGGCTCAGGAGGAACAACATAGACGGAAAGCTGCTCAAGACATTCTACCCTCTTCTGCCCCTTCGAGGACTTATATTTTGTCCAGCATAACACTGAAGACTTTTTAAAATTTTTGAAAGTATTCATGTTCCATTTACAGTTTTCATCTAAATGTTTAAGGTAATTTAAAGCATTTTTGCACTGTATGAATATGTAAAAGGCAGTTCTTATGGTGGGTCATTATGTAGGCATTCAAGAGGCTGCCCTCGACTGGTTCAGGTCCTACTTAGCTGAGAGAACCTTTTGTGTCAGCCTTGATTTTATTTAATCCTCCTGTGCTCCTCTGTCTTGTGGGGTCTAACAGGGCTCAGTTCTTGGGCCTTTGCTTTTTTCTTCATATCTCCTTCCTCTAGGTTCTATTTTTAGAAAACACAAATGTGCTTTCCATTTCTTTGCAGATGGTAGCCAGGTTTATATGCCTCTAAAAAGAAAGGACTTATTCCCTGAAAATTGTTGATGGTTTGCCTTGAAAATGTAAAGGCCTGGATGGCTTTAAACTTTCTGCATTTTAATGATAATCTAGACAATACTGTAACCACTAGGTCCTCCACTGTTGATTTGAGCCATCTGTCAAAATTTGTCAAACTGTCTATCAATAATCTGCGTGTGAAAATGGACAGTAATTTTAATTTAGACAGGTCAGTGCAGTGGTAAAAAGCAGCTTTTATCGGCTAAGAAAACTGGCCAAGATCAAACATATCCTTTTTAAAGAAAAGACTTTTAAATAGTTATCTATGCTTTTATCACAACATGACTGGATTACTGCAACTCACTTAATGTTGTTCTTACTCAGTCATCCAGCTGGTGCAAAATTCTGCTGCATGTGTTCTACATGGGAGAGAGAGCACATATTTGATGTAATCTGTTGCAAGAAACTATTTGAGTTAACTGAACTTATCAGGTCTTACAGTGTGTATCACAGCTATATGACTGTAGGCTGAGATGTTCAACTGGTTGCAATTTGCAACAGTTGTTGCAACTACATGCTACATAGGTGACCTTTACATTGAACAGAGAGCATATAAGAGCAAAGATAATTCTATCCAACGGTCCACTGTGTGCATGGAGAAGTGATACTGCTGCATCACTGAGAACCACAAGGTTAATTAATTGCTTCTTATTCAGGCCATTGATTCCATAAAGTGGTTTGGCTGAAAAGGCAATTTCAAAACTGATCCTGACAGTTAACTTTGGCTCAACCTTCGAGATAATTTAGAACTCTTTAATATGAGTCAATGGGAAATATTTATCTTCATATGAATTAACTGTGTTATACAAGAAATCGATATTCATGACCTATCCTTATCCCCTCTTGTGAATGTGTTTCCAGAGAAAAGAGATCGATGCAGACTGAAGCTATCTGGCTTTGACACATTCTCTTTTTGGTCTGTCTGATTTTACTTTAATATTCATTGTCTCTCTTGTTTAGTCTCTATCTTTAAAATTCCATAGCTTATCCCAGAAGTGATTAGACAAAGCATGTGAGATCTCACAGCAGCTCTCACTTACAGACTGCTCTGTAATCATCCATTATCATACCATATCATTCCAAACTCCGTTACAGGCCTTTCATACCTGCTCATCTGATGTTTTGCACTCTGTTTGTATTAAAACTCAACGCTTAATAACAGATTTTTAATGGATGTTAAATTAATCTATTGTGAAGATTTAAGTGGTCTTTCTGTCTCAGATGAGGCAAAACAATCAAGACCACCTTCCACTATTAGAATACACTCCCTATCCACTTTATCAGGTCCACCTTCTAGTTGCAGGTTGGACCTCCTTTTCATTTTAGATTTGTCTTAATTCTTGGTGGCATAGATTCAACAAGGTGTTGGATATTTTGGTTGATAGGCTGATTAGATATTTGTGGTAACGAACAGGTGGACTTAATAAAGTGGATGGCGAGTGTAAATATTTAGTTAAACTGTCACATGATAGAGGAAGTTTCAGCTTGTGACCAGAAAAAAATGAAAGTTTTACTACTGAAAATACTCCTTAGTGATGCTTATTTAGAGTGCACAATATGACTATCCATCCATCCATCCATCCATATATATATATATAATGCCATGGGGCATTAGTCATTAAGGTTGGCTGGAGAGGCATTCTTTGGCACAGGGATGATGATGGATCTTTTAAAGCAGGCAGGGTCCACAGACTGGCTCAGAGAAAGATTGAACACCATGGTGAAGACATGAGCTAGCGGGTCCTAACCCAGAGTTGTGTCTGCAATTACCAGAGTGGAGGCTTTCCTCCTGTAGTCTGTTGCAGTTGGTAGTCCCTGCCAGAGGCTCCTGGAGTCATGATGGTGGAAAAACTATGACTCCACTCTTCACTCTGCTTAGCACCCTGCACTGCATGTTGCAGTTTGTATGAGTCACTGTGTAGTCGTCTATCCTGCTGGTGAAATGTCCCATGTTGTAGGCAGTAACTTGCACCCTCAGTGCTTTGCGAATAGATTTGTGCACCCATGGTTTATGGTTCGGGAAAATCTGGACAGTTGTCATGGGAACAACATCATCTTCCAGGTTAGCAATGAAGGCCATCGTCACCTCTGTAAACTTGCTTTCCAGCTGGACTGGAAGATGTCCCAGTCAACATCTGACAGAGTCTCCTGCGGCGTAGCCTCCGTCTGGCATTCCAGTGCCTGACCTACCTTGTGAAAACCCCCTCCTGTGCCATCCTTTGTTTGTACTTTGGCACTCGGAAAATGGTACCGTGGTCCAATTTTCTGAGAGCAGGCAAAGGCACCACTTTGTAGCTCTCTTTGAATGGTGTGTAACAGTGGTCCAAGATGTTATTCCCTCTGGTGGCACACATGGCATGTTGACAAAAAGTTGGCATAACTGTTTAAGGTTAGCCTTGTTAAAGTCCCCTGCCACGATGAGGACAGCATTCGCGTGTTTGGTCTGGTGGCGACACTGCACATCATGTGGATCTGATCCAGTTTCGGTGTCTGCATCTGGTGAAATGTAAATTGCAGTCACAATGATATATGTTGTAAATTACCAGGGGAGACAGAATGGTGTTTTGGGGGTTACAATAGTTGTTGTTCGCCATAAAACAAACTCCGCCTTTGCGGAAAACAGAGAAGGATTTTGACTGTGATATGGCTCGGTCTGGTTCCAAAGGAGTGAGCCAAATGTCAGTCAGGCAGAAAATGTTGCAGCTCCTCACGTCCCATTGGTATCGCACGTGACCCCTGAGTTCATCTTTTCTTTCACTTTTTTTTTTTTTTTTACAGGGACTGGACGTTAGCAACTAGGATGCTGGACAAAGGTGGGCGATGGGCCTGGGATCTCAGCCCGTTCTGAAAACCACCTCAATGTCCTCAGCGCTTTTTTCTTTCTATTTTGGTGACAGATGTCCATTGTTGTTGATAACAATTGTTGCTGATAACAACAATGGACATGCGCCACCACTCCTGGTCCCCGTGAAATAAGTCTGTCCAAAAGTGTGCTGCAGTCATAAGTTATCCTGTCTGAGATAAGTGGGTTAACAAAAGTTAGAAAACTAAGTAAAAAAGAAATAAAACACAGCCTAAGCAGAGCAGTCTGGATGGCATCTAAACACAACCACACCATCTTTTAATTCTGATAGCCATAGTTTTCACACATAAATGTAAATTTACCATTAAAAAACATGTTTAACTTCATTTCTTAAAGACATAGAACAATATATACAGTCAATATCTGACTACATCCATTTTCTATATCGCTAAGTCCAATTCAGGGTTGCAGGGGGTTGGAGTCTATCCCAGCAATTAGCAGGCGAGAAGCAGGGTACACCCTGGACAGGTCAGCAGTCCATTGCAGGGTCAACACAGAGAGACAAACAACCATTCACACTCACTCATTCCTAGGGAGAATTTAGAGTAACCAATTAACCCAAAGGCCCATTTATGCTCCCTCATGTACAAAGTGTGTGACGTCCGTTTCAAGCATTGTCATTCTTGGCCTCATACTTCTTTATGTTACCATGGTTGTAAAGTCAATTCCTCCCCTAGTGCGCAGTGCTAAGTTTAGAGTTCACTCCTGCGAGCTGACATCAGCTTCAGAACTGTTTAGCAGTGGTAATGCATCGCTATGAAGTTGTTGTCAACCATCAAACACCCTAAAAACTCACATATCCTATCCTCAAAAGCTTGTGCAATTTCTACAGTTGTCCTCGTCTTCATCCTTTTTCTGCCTATTTATTCCCTTCCTGACGCTCTTCTTCTATTCTGCTCAGCACTGCCCCCGTGATTTCCAGTGGTATTGCTCCGTCTTCTGAGAACCCACACATAGACAGGGAGAACATACAAACGCCACACAGAAAAGTCACTTATTTAAACCTCCCCCAGCCGAGGACCAAACCAGCAACATTCTTGTTCAGAGGATGCAGTGCTAACCACTATACCACCATGTAGCCCTCAGTAATCAATATGAGTATCAGCCCTCAATCAATATTAGACTCAAATAACAAAAAGGCTCTTTTGTATATTATAATGAATAAGATTTCTATAGTGCTTTTCAAGGTCCCCAAAGTGCTTTACATTATATCCATTATTCATCCATTCTTCATTCACACCGGGTGATGGTAGCTATATGTGTAGCCACAGCTGCCCTGAGGCAGACTGATGGAAACATGGCAGCCAATCTGCACATTCATCCACATTTATACACCAGCGATGATGATGCCAACACTAGAGGCACGGACGGTGAAGTGTCTTGCCCAAGGACACACCAACAGATGACTGGAGGTGAGAATTGAACTGCCTACCTTCCAAATTATGGACACTCCGCTCTAATATCTGATCCACTGCCACCCCATGAATGTGAATCTTTGCATTTGCTTTTAGAATTTTATATTTGAACCACTGGCAATCTGGATGTAGTTATGATCATTGTGTTAAATACTTGCTGTTGTTCAAAAAAAAAAAAATTTAAAAATTAAAAAAAAACTGAATCAGGACCAAAACCTCAAGCAAGACTAAAACCAGGAACCAGGAACCAGAAAGGACAGCCATCTTCCTGGACTGGTTGGGGGTGGAGAGGCCCGGAAAGAGGGGTCAAAATGGAGCATAACTCTAATCCACAATCCAGGGATTCCTGCTGAGAAAGAAGAAGAGAAACATGACAGACAAAAATGTTAGATATTTCTACATGGAAAGGAAAGAGAGCAGAGAGGAGCCCAGTGCATCGTGGTGACGTCCCCCAGCACCCTTGGCCTATAGCAACAGAACTAAAGGGATGGATCAGGGTCACCAAGCCAGACCTACTGCAAGATTTATCAGTAAAGAAAGTTTGAAGATGATCTGAAGGTAGAGAGGGGGTCTGCTTCCTGAAGCTAAACTGGGAGCTGTTCCACAGAGAGGGTCTGATAACTGAAAGCGTCACTCAGAGCAGCACCTGTGAATAGTTGCTTTCCCACTGTAGGAACTTTTTGACGTTCCTGTAACCTTTTCAGGAACCAGGCTGTTTTTTCGCGCATTCGAACAGATAGGAACTAGGGGTAACAGCCCTTAGTTCCTATAACCATTTTAGCTCCTACTCTGAGGCAGGTTCTTTTCAAGGTTCCCTAGGGACACACATGTCGAACGTCCAAAGCATGATGCTTATTATGAAAAGGTGTGTTGTGATAAGTTGGAAGGCATGAGGTAAAACATCAGGGCTAAACGCACTCCAACTCTTTCAGTATCTGCAGCAGGTGGTTGTAGTGGAATATCTGGCTGTGGAAAAGGGCTGTCTTTTAGTTTTTCTGCATTTGGCATCCTAATGACTTCAGGCAACAAGATTTCTTCCACAGAGAAGCAGAACTCTTTCCAACAGACAGTTGAAATACCAACTCCAAATAGGTTCGCCATGGTCCTATACTTTGAGTTAGGGGTGAGTTTCCAGAGGGCAACAGCAACTCTCTTTTCAAGCTGTACAGCTGGACGATAAGTTGTGTCCATTCTCTCCTGTGCAGCCTTCAGGGGGCAGCAGATGTATTGAAATGTCTCTCAACATACGGAAATTCTCTATCCATGGCTCATCGGTAAAATTGGAAACTTTTCCACCAGTCATCAACTTCTGACCCAGCCGGACGGTGAGGAGTATTGTTCAATGTGCCTCAGCAACGTCTGAAACGCAAACAGAACACGACTTACAATAAACCTGCCATCTGAAATATTCACTTATTGTAACATGCCCAACACACACAGTAGAATACCATCTTAAGTGTTTACTCACGCAGCGATCTTTAATATGTTAAACTTACATGTCATCTCCTCTGTCTGCAGCACTCTGCTCTCCTTTCTCACTCCATGAAAGGAAGAAATATGGCCTGCAGCTGGATTCTTCATCACCTTGTTCAACAGGGCAATGGCTGCAGGGACAAAAGAATATTTGTGTCTGTTAGTCCTGCATTTTGGCAGGATGTACCTGCGCCCTGATGGAAGCAGCAGGAACTCATGAGCCAAGTGGTGGCTTTGATCCGCAAGGTCTGAAGGACTTTGCTTTATGCAGGGCTGAGAGGTCATTCAGGGAGATTCCTGCAATATTCCCACACAGTCTCACAATCACCTGCAGTCTGTTCTTATTTTTGAGGGAAAGAGAGCCATACCAACAGATGAAAGAGAAAGTTAGAAGGGATTTAACAAAACAAGAGTAAAACATGCACTTTTTGCTCCTGAAGCAGCATTTCCTTAACAGTTCCATGCTGCTCTGATCTGCTGTCTCCACTATCGGGGAAAACTCTGACAGAAACATCTGCTAAACTTTCCTGCTTCCACCTTCAAACCGAGTTTGGGAGGCAGAGACAAAGTGATTTATCCTGGGTGAAGCAGCAGCTAGCTCCAGGGTTAGCTCTCTTCACTTTACCCATCAATGGTGAAGTAGACCCGGGACTCCGCTGGAACTAGAGGAGCTGTTTTGTAGGGGTGTCTGAATGTCCAGAGAGAACAAAGTAATGCACTCAAAATTACCAGCAATGCATCTTAAAAAGTAGTGAGCATCGACGGTCATTAGACGGATCAATATGGACCACAATGCATTGTGGGCAGAAGCTCAACATGGCGCAAGGAGGTGAAAAACATCAAGCAGTGCGAAATGACCTATAAATGTAAGTATTTTAATAATCATATTCATAAGGAAAAAAATATTTAAACACAACTTTGGATTGAATGACATCTTGACGTGCGTTGTGGTTGCCGTGGTGACGGCTGGTAGTCACGTGGTTTGCGGCAAGGAAAAAATGGACAACTTTGTGTCCTAACCGCCAAGAGAATGAGTGCACTACATAGTGTGCTATATAGTGCAGCCCTACGTAGTGAAGGCGGGGTTAGGGAGTAGGGTGGACATTCGGACACAGCCCCTGTCTCTCCTCCTCCACTCCAACTCGACCATTCTTAAAGGGATCATGCTGTTTTTTTAACAGAGCTGCAAACAGCATCATGCCTCTGCACAATGACACAAAACTGTTTTTTTTTATTATTTTTGTTGTTGTGTAATCTGGCAGGCCAGATTTTATTGACGGTTTTGGCCCGCGGGCCGTCAATGGCTAGCCACTGCGCTAATGGTTCAAACAGATCCATATCAATTACTCCAATCCTAAAAATGAAAACTTAATGAAGTAGTTTTAGAGTGAGCCAAAGATGAGCAGGTATACACCAACTGAAGGCCAGGTATGGAGAAGGGTAATTTGCATATTTATAGATCTGTGTATGCTAAATGAATATTTCACAAAGAATAATTTTATACAGAAAAAACCTTCAAAATACAACAGTGTGGTGAACAGAGATGAGTTTTTATGACCATAATTAGTACCAAAAGAGGATGTGTATGTGTGTGCCTTTCCTCACTAAGTGGCCCCATAGCTAAACATTGTGTAAAAGGTGCATATGTGTGTGTTTGTATTTGCTGGATTTGCATACTCACACCATTACTTATGCTTCTTTGGGAGTGCCAGTGTACACTCTAACTCATTGATTACGTCTGCATGAGGCAAGACATTGGTTTGATATTCTGCACCATGCCAACATAATGAGACCCAGGAGAGGGCAGCAAGCTGACGCCGACAGATGGCCATATCCACTGGACTCGGAGCATTACTGTAATAGCCCCATGCTAAGAGCACTAAAACATTTGTAAAATACCACCCACTGACTCTTTGCATGACCAACAGCATTTTTTCAGAAGACCGGGAGGCTGCAGAGCAGTGGGAGGGATGCATTAGACCAGGAGCTGACGTCAGTGCAAGGTTGTCTTATACTCTCATGAGAGATGTGTTCCTGTCAGTAAAATGATTGAATATGTCATTAATTGATTGTGGTTTGAAATTTTGATTTTAATTTAATAACATTGATGTTTCTTATAGAATAAGAAGAACATTGTTTCAGTACAGTACTATACACTAGTCTTAAGCCAACCATAATATATCACTGCTAGAAAAAAAACAAAACAAAACAAAACAAAAAAAACATAAAACATGTGCAGTTTATTGTCAATTGTAAGCATGAATAAAATGCAGTTTATGAAGCAAAAACAGAGTTTGTACAATTCTGACAAGCTTGACGGTCAATATTTAGCAAAACCATTTTCATTCCTCGACAGAGACAAACTATTTTGGCAAAGTTGACTGTTATTTCCTTAGTCTTCAGGAAGAGTTCTCCAGGCTTTTTAAAGGGCTTTTTAAAGCTCTTCTTTGGATGTTTCTGCGTTTTGTTCCGTTCTCTGTCCAGATGATCCCACATTGCTTAAATAATGTTGAGGACTGGTTTCTGGTAAAGTTTCCCAGCTTCTTGTCAGCTACCTTCTATAAAGACCATTTCTGATGAGGCATAAAAGGACTACACACACTTTTCCACGATTTCTGGCTTATGTGCGGTGTTAAAACAACCAATTATCATGCCAAATGTCACCAAAAGCTAAAAAACAAACACCAACCCTTGACATTGTTGTCATTTTCTCATTTCTTTATTTTGACGTTTGACCATTACCTCAACACTCCAGCTTATATTTGTACCTGCTGCACTACTTGTTTAAGTATTTAAAGTATTTTTTTAAAGAATTGGGTCATGAAAGTATGGATCTTGCTTCATTTATTGGGAAATTCCTGCCTGGCTATAACAATTAGGATTTAAGTGTTTTTACTTTTGTATTGTAGAAACTGGTGCTAGATTAATTTGGTTTCACCTATATATCTTCCCGGTGGCATTTTGTTTGATCTAACAACTCAAATAGTTTATGAAAATGTGTTTTTATTCACAAAGACAGTGGAGACAAGGACAAAAAATATGTAGTGGACTAACTTTAGCTAAGGGAAGACAGTCCTTGGTGCATTGACCATGTTGTTTACTCTTTACCCACTTAGCTAGTGTGTTGCCTGCACACTAATTTCTTTAGGGATCTGCATCTGGGGAAAAATGCTGGATGATTTAATCACATCATGTGAGAACAACTTCCATGGCATCTCCACAAAGCAAGATATAAAGGACGGACCTTTGTAAAATTGACAATATTTCTGTGGTTCTTCTCTTTACAGTAAGTGGATGAGGACTGTTTAATGTTGTGCTTTGACTTTACATTTGAATGTTACTTTGACTTGTTCTACCACCCCAAAGCTGGAATAGACCAAATTCACCCCCCACAAGGCTAAACCATACCAGGTTGATGCTGCAGTGCCACAAACAATACTAGAGTATTTTATGTACCATGACAAGGGTCCAAGGTCCAGCCCCAACCTTCCCAGATGCCTCATTTGTAAAACTGGCTCACTACAAGTGGCATACAGAGGAAGCAAAAGATAGTGCATGCATATCCTACACCTGTTTCCATTTATTACTTACAATCAACTCTAAAGTTGGTGCATATAAGGGAACACTTTGACCCGCTTGCCCTCTTGCTTTAAGAGTTCAGGACAACGACCCTGAAAAATATTTATTGATATCATTTCCACAAGGAGTTGCGGGAAATCAAAACTGTCTTTGCTAAAATAAACACAACATTTAAGAACTTGTGGTTGAATAAAAAATGTAGTTTTTTACCCGTTAAGGTCAAGGACAACATTAGCCTCTGGTCGTAAAGCAGGTAAGGTTGTTTGAATAACACATTTAATGTACAAGATAATTCAAAGTGCTCTACATAAAACATTAAACGGATTGCATTGGGGTGCAGAGGAAGAATTCAAAAGTACATTAAAAACAAAATTTTAAAAAGACAATAAAAATTAAAGACAGTAAAAGCTAAAATAAATTACATAAAATTCCAGTGTGGGGAATTAACAGCTGTTCTTGATAAAAGGCAGCAAATGTAAAAGTTTTTAACCCTGATGTAAAACTGCTGAGTCAGCAGACCTGCAGTTTTCTGGGAGTTTGTTCCACATGTGAGGAGCATAAAAGCTGAACGCTGCCTCTCCACGTTTATGTCTGAGTCTGGGAACAGAAAGTAGACCTGACACCTGAAGACCTGAGGGATCTGGTTGGTTTATAACAAACCAAAAGATCCTGAATGGATTCTGGTCCTAAACCATTCAGGTCTTTGTAAACTAACAGCAGGAAGCCAGTGTAAAGATCTGAGGATTGGAGTTCTAGGATCTACTTTCCTGGTCTTAGTGAGGACTGGAGTTCTAGGATCTACTTTCCTGGTCTTAGTGAGGACTGGAGTTCTAGGATCTACTTTCCTGGTCTTAGTGTGGACTGGAGTTCTAGGATCTACTTTCCTGGTCTTAGTGTGGACTGGAGTTCTAGGATCTACTTTCCTGGTCTTAGTGAGGACGAGGACTGGAGTTCTAGGACCTACTTTCCTGGTCTTAGTGAGGACGAGGACTGGAGTTCTAGGATCTACTTTCCTGGTCTTAGGACTGGAGTTCTAGGATCTACTTTCCTGGTCTTAGTGAGGACGAGGACTGGAGTTCTAGGATCTACTTTCCTGGTCTTAGTGAGGACGAGGACTGGAGTTCTAGGATCTACTTTCTTGGTTTTAGTGAGGACTTGAGCAGCAACGTCCTGTGAGGACAGCATTATAGTAGTCCAGTCTACTAAAGATAAATGCATGGACAAGTTTTTCTAAATCCTGCTGAGTCATCAGTCCTTTACTCCTCAATGTTCTGTAAGTGATAACAGGCCGACTTCACAACTGTACTAATATAACTGCTAAAATTCAGGTCAGATTCCGGGAAAACTTCCAGATTTCTGGGTTGATTGTGGGTTTTAACATCATTGTTTGAAGCTGAGTACTGACTTTTAATCTTTCTTTTTGTCTTCATTTAACTGAAGTAAGTTCTGGCACATCCAATCTTTAATTTGACTGACGCAGCTGATCAGACTGTAGCCGGATCCAAGAAGCACACATCCAGACTGGATAAACTGATTAGGTAGGCCGGTTCTGTGGTCGGCATGAAGCTGGACTCTAATGACGGTGGTGGAGTCGAGGAATTCTGGACAAACTGCTGGTTATTATGGACAATGCCAGTCACCCTCTTCACACTGTCATCAGTAATCAGAGGAGCTTGGTCAGTGAAAGGCTGCTCCTCTCTAAGTGTAGCACCAACAGGCTTAAGAACTCCTTTCTACATCATGCCATTACACTCACTTGGGGAGAGGAGGATAAGGAGGACAGGGAGGACAGTACGGAGGATGGAGAAGATAAAGAGGAGGGCAGAGGGGAGGATATAGGGTCTGAGTTTGTTTGTGCAGAGTCCTGCACGGGTCCAATTTTACCCATCTGCACCTGCCCAAACCCATTAGGATGATTACTAAACCCGACCGTGGATATCGTCCAGTAAATTCTGGACCTGACCCGATGATGTAGGATATAACCTGCAACCTAACCTGCACAGTAACACATTGTAATTGTAAATACACCTTGTCCCTCCCTTCAGTGCATTACTGTGCTTAATTTATTCATAGATTTAAAGTGGTGGTGTTGGTTTGTCATCGTTTTCATTTACAATTAAAATAGGAAAAAAACAACACAGTAAATATTGTGAAACAGCAGAATTGTGATGTCTGTCTGTCTTTGGATAAATGAGGAATGACCATTCAGACTGAGGTTGCTTCCACACAGATTGGATACAAATCTGATCTAGGATCACAAATGAAAATGGCCTGGGTCGTATTTAAAAAACAATTGTATTTCAGAATTGAGCTCCACTGTGAACAGACCCTTATTTTAGTTCACTTAGATTTATAGTTATGTACAGACACAAAGTAGTTCCTGTCTTTTAAATATGAGTAAAACCAAATAATTGCAGTGCTAAAAAGTCCTACCCAATTTTCCAGCTGGTCTAGTGAGATGTTCTGGTTGACTGTATCAAATGCAGCACTGAGATCCAGCAGTACCAGGACTGAAATGTTCCTGCTATCTGTGCTGAGGCGGATGTCGTTAAAGACCTTAACTAGAGCATCTCAGTGCTGTGGTGTGGCTGTAAACCTGACTGGTCGACAGCAGAACAGTTATTTAGTGTCAGGACGTTGTGTAGCTGCTGAAAGTGTAGCTGCTCATGAGTGACGAGTCTAGGTTTTTCTTTTTCAGTAGTGGCCTGATGACGGCTGGTTTTAGGTTCTGTGGGAAGAAACCTGAAAGCAGAGACGTGGCCATGCATCCTAAAACATTCTTTAAAAACCCGGCTGGCAGGGCATCAAGACAGCAAGAGGTGGTTTTCAGATGGCCAATGATCTCATCCAGAGAACTGATTGAAAAGTTTGTCATGGGGTTTATTTTTAGGATAATGAGACCAGAATAATTCTCACTTGGTGCCCTTATTGCAACAGGAGTGCAGTAAATAATGCCAATTACATCGGGGAAACTGGACATTGCTGCAAATTGCATTGTTTTGCTTGGCTGTTCTCCCCCAGTGTAGGAAAGTTAAAAGTTGCCATGACGCTACATTCTCCAGCCAAGTTTTGTTTTGCCTGTAAGTAGCGCATTGTAATTGTAATAAAGACAAAACCGCTTGCCTCTTCTAGACCTCCCCCCACTGCCCATCCCAGCTGCACAGACTCATATAAACACATGGTTATGGTCTGTGAGGTTTGGTTCTGTTTTTGGTTTAGTTTCTGTTAGATTTAAATTTCAAGTCTCATTTGTTTGTTCTCTGAGTTTCAGTTTTGCTTCCTTCAGTTCAGACTGAGGTTTTTCTCTTTTCTTCTGTGGGTCGAGTTACATTGCAGTTAGTCTTGCTTCCTGTTTTATGTTGTAGAGGTTTTCCCCTCTTCCATTCTGTTGTACTTACTTCCTGTTTCCCTGTCACACCTGGTCCTCTTGTTTCATCCAGTCATCACCTCTTTTAGCGTAAGCACTGCCTTTCCTCTGTTCAGGGCCTGATTCTCCTCATTGTCGCTCTCGTCTTTCACGCAGGTTGCTGGCTTTCTTTGTTTGTTCTGGTTTGTACTTTTTCTGTTTTCTTGGTACTTGTAATGAATCCAATGTCAATTTCACCTGCCTGAAGACACTTAACCCATTTATTTCTTCTCTTTCTTTCACTTTGTTGTTGTTTTTACTACTTTTTCCAGATCTATCATATTATAATATAATAGTATTATATTATATAATATAATATATAATAATGTATATTATTATACAATATATTTTCCGTATCAGTAAAGTATTATTTTTTTCATTTAACTTCATGAAGTAAATATTAAATAAACAACAAGAACCCTAAAACAATGGAACCCAAACACACACTTTCTGTTTTCAGAAATTAATGTCTGTCGAGTGGAGGAAGCAGCTTTAACGTGGTAACTGACCACTAAATAGATTTAAAACCTCCAATAAAATCTGAGCACAGAAATCATTAAACAGTTCATTAGGTCTTATCTATCACTTGTGGTTACAACGCCAGCAGAAGGATATTCATTCTTCTTACCAGTTTATCAGTCGTTTTTTTTACATTGATTTATTTGTTAATATCAAAACAAATACATCCAGCATCTCAGGGCAGATGATCCATTCTGTAAATATTAAGCTAGATTTAGGGACCGTCCCCACGACGCCAGATTGCAGCAAAACCGCAAAAGTATTTAAGCAAACCACCCTTTCATCCCCACGAAGCAGGGATTAGCCTCCATGAAACCGACCATGTCTGAAGCCAGGTACCAAAGTGGATCGGTTTGCATCCTCTACCATCTGCGGTACTGTGTGTACAGCAACGCAGCACAACTCGAGGATATGACATCAACATGAAGAACACGCGCCAATTCCCAATCCTCCCTTCCTCCCTTCCTCCCTTCCTCAAGTTTTTTATGTTTTGTAGTCAAGCATTTTTTGAAGAAGCTCAACTTCTTCATTAGTCTAAAGAAATCTTTCTCTTTTACCCTGCAGTGAATCCTCAGCTATCTTCTCTTCTCTGCTTCCAATGTGAACTTCCTGCAACACACAGTGAGTCTTTATCTGCACATGCGCTGTTTTGCTCTAGCTTTGGAGTGTTACTCTTTAGCGCCTCCCCCACAGCCTTGTAGTATGTACTACAGCGGTGTCATGGGGATGTTGAAGCCTTTCTACTAGTTTTAGCCACCATTTTCACACCTGAACCGGCTTTGGTGCTGTGTGGATATAGCCTTATACTTGCGCAGCGTCTGTGTACTGTAGGACCACTGCAGCTGACGGTGGTGAAATGTGCTCTCACACTCAAGTGTATGATTACATGTAAATATATATATATATATATATATAACATTCTGTGGGCTCTATTAACCTTTATTGTTCAGCAAGTAGAGGAGAAAGTGGGTCAGGAAAACCTCTGGATTTTTTGGCAGGTAAATTAAACACTGCGCCCACAGCAACTAAAGTTATTTTCCTTTTCTTTTTATCTTTTTTTCTCCTGGAGTGCAACATTTCATTGATGGTTTAGTAACCAAAGCTTTGGTCGGTTGCCTCCACTATCGGGCAAATCTCCAGACAAAAAAAGCTGTTAAACTTTTTGCCTCCAAACTCAGGGTCAATCAAGAATTGAAGGACAATTTGGGAATATATATATATATATATATATATATACACACTCATATATATTTGCCATGGCTGGTCTCAAAAAGTTCCATATTCAACTGTAAACCTATTCTTGAAAATTTCAGTACTGAAGTGCAACAACCATATTATGCTAAATTATATTCACATTTAATCTTACTTTAGATCCTGGATTACCTCTTCTGAGTGAACTGATTTGGATGGAACCCTGTAATTAAAGTAACAGGATTGAAAATCATTGTTAATGTTAGCTTTTAAACCGGAAATTATTATAGCTGTGAAATGTAATGTTACTGTTAACATTGAAGAGTTAGTTATATTAAATAATAAAGAAAAAAAACTAAATCAATTTGTGTTAATTTTATAGTATAAATAACAGGGTTGCATTAGTTAGCGTGACACACTCAGTCAAGGCTGCAATGATTGCAAAATATGAATATGAATGAAAAAACTGAAGAGAAAAGTTAACCTTGGTCTGCCCATACTGCATAAATCTTGATGAGTCATTTCTTCTGTGTCAAAGGACTCACTGTTTTTCTTCTTCTGTCATGCTAAATAGATTTTGGTGACAGGGTTGCACCCATGTTCACACAACTTCAGCACATTATTACTATTATTTAAGATATGCTGATTATTAAATTCAAATGTTTCAATAATAAAAGAGAAACAATTATTCAAGGTCATCCAAAAAATGCATTAAAAACTCATTCCAATGGTCCAAGTTTGTCACGTAGAAGAAAGGAAAGGAAAAATGTAATTTTAGGGGGTGCTTGAGATCTATGTAATGGTTTGAATAATCATTTGGAACATCTATATTTATATTTTTTCTCAAGACAAGTATAATTTACACAAGCAGTGCATGTACTAGTGTATTGTACACAGACCACTTTGAAATTTTACAGATGGGACGTAAAATGTCCTCCAGTTCTGGAATGTCCCAACAGCTAGCTTCAGGCTTAGCTCCCTTTGCTTTACCCCACAGCAGCTAAACGGTAAATGGTCTGTGTTTATATAGCGTTCTTTTACACAAAGCACTTTACTTTATAAATCAAATTCACCCATTCACACACACATTCACACACTGATGGCGGAAGCTGCCATGCAAGGTCCTAACATTGACCCATCAGGAGCAATTTGGGGTTCTGCGTCTTGCTCAGGGAAACCTCGACATGAGCTCGACAGGTCGAGGATCGAACTGGCAACCCTCAGGCTACAAGACGACCACTCTGAGCCACCCTAAAGCAGCCAGCTTCAGGATTAGCACCCTTCACTTTACACAGCAGTGGTGAAGCAGACACTGGACTCTGCTGGAACTAGCAGAGCTGTGTGGTGTTTATTGCTAAAGCTGGTACATTCACCGCTAAACAGGAAGTTTCTCACAGCGACTTCCTCTGCTCCAACGTCCCCCCTCTCCTCCACTCTGACCCCTGCCCTAAGCTTCTGTCTCTCCCTTTAGCTCAGCCATTCCTAAAAGGGCCATGGTGTTGTTTTAACACAGTCTCTTGTCTCCATGTCTCTACTCACTGACAAATAACTCTTGCAATCTGTTTTGATTAGTTTCTTTTATCAGTGTAATCTGGCTGGCCAGGTGTTCTTGCTCTCTAAACGTGGAGGTGGGTGAAATGCAAAAGCTAATTTCCAAGTGGATTTAATACAATTATTATATTATTGTATTCTAATATGAAATAATATGAGTTTCAGAGATTAGCAAATCATTCTGCATTCTTTTTTGTTTCCATCTAACACAATAAAATAAACTTGACTCCAGGTAAAAATTATTCCTGTAGCCCTTGTACCTTTGAGTAGTCAGAATTTTACCTACAGATCTCAGTTTGGAGAACCAAAAGTTTCCTGATAAGTAAATGTTACGTCCCACTTATTTAGAGGTATAAGGAGGGAACATAAGGAGAGTAGGACACTGGGTAAAACAAAAAGTGCACCATTTATTTGCTTAAAAAGTTGAAAATGACGCCAAATGGGGCTTTAGGAAGAATATATGCATATACATTTTTTTGTTCATCCAGGAAACTAAAGCATTTCACAGTGTTTGGAACAGGTGCTCAGTTTGGGACATGTTGGTTCATATTTCTGAACTTCTGCAGTTTGACTTTTGTTACATTTAATTTCCTTGAAGCTCTTAGAGATTGTTGTCCATAAACAAGCAGCACATTATGATCCTGAACTTTTTTGCCCTGCATTTGTCAACACTAAAATGAATCAGCAGCTATTTTGAACTAAAACACATTTTAAACTGGACTGCACGTTGGTGTGGTGGTTAGCACCCCAACCTCACAGCTATCCAGGTGAACCTGCCTCTCACCTGCTAAATGCTGGGTTAGGCTCCAGCTTCCCCTCGACCCTTAATGGACGAAGTGGTATAAGTAATGAATGGACACATTTTAAACTAACTGTAGGACTGTTGACATTAAACGCTGCTGGGTGATGAACAGATGAACAGGTCATATTAACCACACAGCCTGAAGCTTTCCTGAAGTTACATTACTAATAGCTAACAAAAGCTGTTCTGTTGCTCTCCATCAACAAAAAGACGCTGCTGAAAATAAAAAGTCTGCTTTGATCTGCAGTACCTCGGGGAGAGCGTGTCTGCAGCTCTTTGCTCCTCTTAACCGAGACAAAACATTCAAACTGGGAGGGTGCAGTACCTAATTCGCTCTCCGGAGTAATAAGTCATATCGTACAGCTTTCCTTGCTTCACAGCAAACCCGTCACTTCTGCTTCACTCCCTTCATTCGTATGTGAAAATATGAACTTCAGAAGGAACAAAGAAAGAATTGAGTGGGGTGGCACACGTATGTACAAGAGGTCAAAGAGTAATAACATGGTTCAAGCTGCAAGAAGTCCAGAATAATTAAAAACAAAACAGCTGAAGCAGGAGGAATGATGCTGGTTCGATGATGACAGCAGCATCATGTTAAATCAGTGCAGTTAATGATGCTGATTTAGAATATCAACACACACACACACACACACACACACACACACACACACACACACACACACACACACACACACACACACACACACACACACACACACACACTTCCCTCTCCAGCTTCAGCTCTGCCTGCTTTGATTATACACATTTGCAAAAACATGAAAAAATAAAAATTTGGGGAGGGAGGGGGTAGTTCTGGAGATGAGTTCTTCTTTCCCTAATTCTGCTGGTCACGTTGATTAAGATGTGAACTTGCACAACTCCTGCAGTTCACATTCAGCTGCAGGGGTCTTATCTGAAATTAAAAAAGTCCCCCTCTCCTCAGCTTTGAAGTTTCTCTAAACCACTCAAATGGTTTCATTCGCAGCATGTGGAGCTAAAGGGGGCTTTGATTTTTAGAGTCGGCTTTGCCTGTCAGTCTGTGTTACATGCTGGCTGATCTAAAGGCTAAAACGGAGAGACACTGCTGTGCTGTCAGCCTTCCCAACCCCTCCATTTCAGGCAGATTCAGCCATTATTGACTGTTGCACTACCCAGATGATTGGCAAACAGGGCTAAAGAACAACATTGCAGAGTAAAATGAGAGTCTGTGTTTAATTCTGGGGATTGTTGGCTTTTTATTTGAACTGGCAACCACGTGGCCTTGTTCTGAGAGCAGATTCTTACCACACATGTAAAAACATTTTATAAGAAATTAAACTGTGCGTGTGAGTTAAGAGAAATTAATTCTCCAATTTGATTGTGTTTCCAGGAGCATTTCAGGATTGGTATAAAACATAAAAACATCCATAATCCATCCCCTTCTCTAAAATGTCTGCAACTTTTTCTTTTATTAGTTTATTATCTTTGTTCATTTACACATTAAGAACCACAATTTATTCATCATTCTTCAGGATTGTTTTTTATTCTTTTCCAAGAAAATCTAGTTTCTTGTCTGAAAGGTTTGGAAGGAGTGTGTAAATGACAGAAATGCACCCATAAAAAAGACAGCATCAGACGATGGCCTCCACTTATAGTTTACATTGCAACAAAGAAGCACTTCATTATGTGAAATATGTAAAAATGAACAAATTATATAGCACTTTGGGCTGTTATTTGGGACACATTTGCACTTTTACTCCAACTTTGCATAGATTTGCACTAAAGTAACCATATGTACCTAAGATGTCTTTTGTATTGACACTTATTGAACATTTTAACAGTTCTGTGTGTGGCTCTGTCTGGAAGACATGAAGAAGTTGGCAAGATGAAGTAGTGATGTAAGTCAAATTAAATGCAGTCCTTGTGCAATAAGTGCAGGCATGCAAGATGTGAGGCACAACATGGCAGCCAGACCATCATTCTGCCTGCTTGAAACTACTAGTTAAATAATCTGCTGGTAAAAGTGAAAAGCATCTCTCCTCACCCCATCCTGAGTGCACATAAACCAGCTGCCTGGCAAATCTGTCTGCAGAAAATTCCTCCTCAGTCAGCTGTTTGTGATGTTTTTCACTGTTCATTTTATTTCAAACAAGTCTCCGTTTTAAAATAGTTTCTTCAACAGCCAGAAAAGGGATTAATAATCCTGGCAGGACCATGGGAGAGGGAAAACTATCTTTGTACACAATAGGGACGCCTTGCCTGGACTGCCGAGGCGCAGGACTAGCTGCTGTTTATGAGGACATCTTCTCTTGCAAGAGGGTTTCTGCTGGTTTTCCATAATTCGAATCCTAGATGATTAAGGTGGACTCTAACAATTTATTCTACTGTGCATTCATTTATCATCCTCCTGGTTGTAATGGAGATTGTCTCTCTGATTTTACTGAGGGGGTTTTAATTATTGGGGATGATACACTTTGTTATGACTGTTTTGAAGGACCTCATGGAGACAGATCAGAGGTTATCAAGGATTTATTTCAGGCACAGATCTTTCAAAGAGAAGCTTACAGAACTTAGGGACAAAAACTGTAGTCCAGAGATCAGCCAGGGGAGTCGGGGGCGGGAAGCCTGGTGATTAGATTGATTGTGACTTGTTAGTAATCCAGAGAGTGGCTACGATGATGCATGGCAGGAGTGGGTGTGCCCGTGGCAGAGCCATGTGCGGGTGTAACAGTAACAGTTGGGAAGTGGATAAGTTGGTGAGGTAATCTACTG
The DNA here is from genome assembly GCF_017639745.1 of Melanotaenia boesemani. NCBI lineage: Eukaryota > Metazoa > Chordata > Actinopteri > Atheriniformes > Melanotaeniidae > Melanotaenia > Melanotaenia boesemani. Next base: position 36,075,594 of record NC_055687.1, read on the forward strand.
CTAAGTGGGACCAGGGTCTTTGTGGGATCGGAAGAGATCATAGTTTTCCTTCTAGAAGATGCCAATGGCTTTTGCCCGAGAACAGGCGGCACATCCGGCTACAAATCGACGCACCTGGATGGACATCCCAGGCCACCAGTATCTAGGCTGTAGCAAAGTTAACATGGTTTGAGAACCAGGATGAGCAGTACCTGGACACGCATGTGGTGACTCCATGAGGGCAATCCGCAGATCTGGAGGAACAAAAAGCGAACTAGGAGTGTCAGGAGTTGCAGGATGATCCGTTAGTGCTTCCCTGATCTGTTCCTCCAGGGCCCACTGGATGGCTCCAACCACTACCTGTGATGGTAAGACAGGCTCTGGCTCCTCTGGTTTTTCTGCTCTTACATGGATTCCTGACAAAGCATCAGCTCAGCTGTTCTTGGAACCTGGAACATAAGTGATAGTGAAATTGAATCATGTAAAGAAGAGAGCCCACCTTACCTGTTGAGTCAGCGTGATTCACGGACATAGGCTAGGTTTTTTTGATCAGTGAGGACTACAAAGGGATGTTGTGCTCCTTCTAGCCAGTGTCACCATTCTTCTAGTCAATTTGATGACTAGCAGCTCTCGATTGCCGACATCGTAGTTTTGTTCTGCTGGGCTGAGCTTTTTGGAATAGAATGCACATGGACGGAGACGGGGTAGTTGTCCGGACAGCTGTGACAGGACAGCACCGATGCCTGTGTGGGAAGCATCAACTTCGATGCAGAAGGGGGCGATTCAGGATTAGGATGCTACAGGATAGGTGCTATTGTAAAGGCATGTTATAGGGACTTGAAGGCGGTCTCTGCCTCTGGAGTCCAGGAGAGAGTGTGAGGCTTGCTTTTGAGCATGGCCGTGAGGGGACTGGCTCCGGTACTATAATTACAGATGAATCGTCTGTAGAAGTTCACAAATCCTATGAAACGTTGGAGGGCTTTGACAGAGGGCCAGTCCTGAAAGCAGGGAGATGATGTAAGCAATCTTCGATTGATCAGTGGAGTACCTGCTGGGATTCATTTCCAAGTGGAGGGAGCACTGGAGCAGGAATCTGCTGCATTGTTTTGGATCGCCAGAAAAGTGGTTGGTGGGGGAATCCATCCATTGTTTTCAGTAGCGGTTGGAACTTCTGGTTTTAAGAACCTCACAGAGACACATCAGAGGTTCAAGGATTTATTTCAGGCACGGATCTCTCAAAGAGAAGCTTATGGAACTCAGGGAGCCAGGAAGCAAAACTGGAGTCCAGAGATCAGGCAGGGGAGTCGGGACCGGGAAGGGGAAGCAGGAAAGTCCAACAGTGTGGAAACAAGGTCCGATGAGGAGTGAGTGGGGAGCTGGAGTATATGAAGCCTGGTGATTAGATTGATTGCAGGTGTGACTGGTTAGTACTCTGGAGACTAGCTACGATGATGCATGGCAGAAGTTGGTGTGATCGTGGAAGATCCAGGTGCGGGTGTGACAATGACTGTGTAAATTTTATCCATTATAAGCTCTTTTGGCTTCATACAGCATGTTTCATGTTTTCACAATGAGGATTTCTGGCTAAAACTTTACAAATGTGAGCACTGAGAACATTCTTGTTCACTATCACTATTGTTCAGTCTTAATTGTCACCAGGAGCCCCCTCCCATGAAAACAAGGACACAAAGATTAATAATCAATCAAGATGCTATTGATAAGTTGCTGTTTTATTTGACACATGTTCATTAGTCTTGAGTGAAGCTTCTGCTCAATATTTCAATAATCAGTATTGAGGTATGACTGAACTAGCAGGAGAGATTGTATTTCTATAATTTTAGCTTCTCTTCATCGGTGCCCTGTGTAAATCCAGGATAGAATTTAAAATTCGTCTCCTCACATATAAAGCTCTCCATGACCAGGCTCCATTGTATATCAAATATCTCATAGTACTATATATTCCCAACAGAGCACCTTGCTCTCAGACTGCAGGTGTGGTGCTAGAGCCAGTCCTAAGCTGGTGCTTCCAGCGAACCTGTTTGGTTTTACACCGACGGATCCAAGTCGGTGCTGCATCATTACATCATCTAAAACACAACTGAATACGCCGCCTTGAGAGAAAAAAGAAGGAAGTGCTCAGGCAAAGATTAACATGGAGTTCACTGTGTCCTGCTCTTGTTCTTTTCAACTTGCCTAGACTCCCACAGATGGACCAGTCAGCTGTTCATGGCTGTCCGTGAACGTTTGGTTATCAAGTGCAGAGAACAGCAACTACGTTTAAGGAGAGAAGTAACTATTAAAGTCATTAGATGTTTTTAGCCATTAGCTACAACGTGTAGCCCAACTTAGCACTGACTATACTTACATCGATTACATGGTACAAACGTAATGATTTATGTACGTTTTGCATTTTCCCTTTGGGATTAATAACGTATTTTTCAGTTATTAGACGGTGTTGGGTTGGATTCTGATGCTGCCTGCTGTCTGGACACATCCATGGTCAAGATTCTGGTGGGATTCCATTGTTCCGGGTTTTAAAACATGGCAGTTTGTTCAAAACTTCCATGTGTCCCCGGAGTCCTCCCTGTACATCTGTGATCGGACCACAGCCATCCGTTCTAAAGAAGACACATTACTGAATGTGTATCCTGGTCCAACATTGGCATCTAGGAGCTACTGGTGGTGAACACAGCCATTGTTGAAGGGACTGACGTCAGATCAGCTTTAATGAAGTATTTTAATCATGAGGAGCAACAACTGTCTGGTATATCACTTCTTGTTTACACAACTTTGCATTCCATAAAATTGTATTAATTTAATCAGTAAAGATAAACCTAAGTTGCAACGCAGTTTACTCTGGGTTTTCATTTTATTTAAGTTTAGGTCAAATAAGTAATTAAATTTGGTTTTAATTGAGCACTGAATGCAGTGCATTAACATTCCCACACTCACACACACACATATATACATATTAACATTAACACCGTATATTTTACAAAGCTAGGCACATAAATTATATGTATCTGTTATGATCATACAATTTTTAACTACTGTTGCATAGGGGGAAAATAATACCCACTCCTTGAATTAAAGGTTACATTAGAATTTCTTTGTTTTTATACTCTTCATTATGGACACCATGCCCCTCATCATTGTACTGCTGTTGTCCACAATTCTTTCAGGCTTTGCAGCAAATGAGAGGTAAAGTTTCTCCTTGCCCTCCTGCAGTTTCTCCTCTGATTTCTCTAGGTATTCCAGCAGCTCTGCACCAGAGTCATGATTACCTGTTTCAAAGCGCAAAAAAAAAAAAAAAAATAAATAAATAAATAATAAAAAAATAGTCAATATAAACATCACACAAACAAATGTGTGTGGTAACCACAACACGTCACCTAACATTGACAACTGCTTCCATGATATTTACATCTCTTACTTGGTCTGTTATAGAGAGAAAAAGAGGAGAAGGATGAGAATGGTACATGGGGGAAGGTGAAGTGCACCCAACAAGCATTAGTGTTTTCTCAGTTTCCAGTGACTTTAACTCAATTAAAAAAAAAAAAAAAAAAAAAAAAAAAAAATCTTAATTTGTGTTCACCCACATTATATAACATATAATGTGCTTACATGGCCAAAAGTTGGGGAAAGTTTCTTTATTTACAGGACAACACAAGTCATACATATGTTTAGCTATTGTCAGCAACTGTTAGCATGACTAATATAAGGGATCAGTTTAAATGATTCACACTCGATCCATAATATGTCTCTCTAGAAAGCCCCGGTTTCCACGAGGACCATTGATAAACATAGCTGTGGTAGAGTTGTTTGGCTTGCCATGTAGCCATCTCATAGTTATGCTGCCATAGGCTTAGACTGCTGAGGGACGTCATGATGCACTGAGCTCCTTCTTTTCATCTCTCTGCTCCTCATCTTCCATGTAGAAACCTGTGACAGTGATGGCATCATTAACTTGTATTTCTCTTCTCTCTCAGAAGGTCTCCCTGGATATAAGTTGTGGTGTCTGTTGGTCTTTCTTGAACTGAATTGAAGAATGGGGTATTGATGGTGGAATGCTGGAAACTAAACTGTGGATACATACGGTTCATTAAAAGGATCTGAAAATTTCCTTAAATGGTGTCATGTAAAATCGCAGAACTAAACATTTTAGTCCAGTTTGACACCGTCGGTTCCATTGTTTGTCCAGCTCCTTCCCAGATTCTAGTGTTTTCCATGGCTCATAAAAATGTTTTTTTTTTTTATTTCTTTGTTGACAAAATTAGGACAGACATTTCTTCTTCTAAATTGCACCACTTTAACATTCATACCTGGGATTACATCTGTACAGCAAAATTAAAGTTTCTAATGATGTTCTTCCCACAGCACTTTTTAAAGTGTTTGGTGTTATTGGATAATGTGTTACAGAGTTCTTTAATGCATTACTTTTGATGGGTAGCTGTTGGCAACTTTTTTAAAATAGCAGTTGTTGAAACAATCCTTAAAAAGTCTAGCCTTGACCCAGCAATCCCAGAGAAATATGGGTCAATATCAAAACTTCCTTTCATGGCAAAACTTTGTAGAATATCGTGTCAGACCAGCTCACTTCGTTTTTGGAGAAACACCAAATTTTAGACAGTTATGAGTCATGTTTGGCAGACTGAACTCAGACTGCACAACGGACCTCTTCATTTCTCTCCCAGACAGGGTCATCCCTCTAATAAAACAGCACCGAGGCCTTTTAGCTTCTTCCATACGGCCCTTTCTGCTCCACCATGGTGTTATTTCTGGCTTGGTCATACTCTCGGAGTGTTAATGAAAAGGGTTTCTTCCATCTCTCTCATGTTTCTACATCAAAACTTGAATAGGAAGTGATTATTGATGTATTTATATGCTTACATCTGGACTATTGTAACAGCCTTTTGACCTCTGCTGGCTAGACACTGTTGATGAACTTAGAAAGCAGATAAATCCAGTTTCAAGTCTTTTAGTTAGACTGTGGCTATTATTACTGCTTTTTTGTTTTTATAGTATTATTTGGTTTTATATATCTGTGAAAGATGCTATGTAAATACATTTATTATCATTATTTATCATGTGTAAGGAAATATGTTTTAGATATATAACACAATAAACATGTTTCTTTATAACCATCAGGGCTCTAAATAATTGTGTTTTTCAACAGCAGCCAATGTTTCTGGCAGAAATCTGTATTTCCACTAGTCAATTATTTAACTTTTTACTGGGGGAAAAACAGATTATGTATTCAACCAAATATATTTAATCATACATGTTTCTTTAAATTCTTTAAAGTGATTTCCTTCATGAAAATACTAAACAACAACATTCTCTCAATGTTTTCTTTTCCAGCAAAGAACAAATAACTTTTGCTCTGAACTCGTCTGAAATGATAAACTTTAAACTTTAGCTTCACTGATTTTTTTTGTTAACATAACTTAAATTTTTCTCACCTCCTCTTTGGTCATGAACATTATCCTCTACCTCCTTTCTTTTCTTGTTTCTTCCCACTGTCCAACCATCCCATTCTCTCCTCGTTCAGCTGCACTTTGTTCGGGCAGCAGCTGGTAAATGACACCACGCAGTCGTAGGATGGATTACATGTCTTGCAAAAATGTTGATGGGAAATGTGGTGATAGCACTGGCAGGACAAAAAACTGAAACGATTAGACTCATTTATTGCCTCCTGAACTGGACAGGACATTTTCACCAGCATTCATTTTCACCTTCATTTGGAAGATGGTGCGGCTTAATTAAGGCCCTTCCAAAGGCTGGATTTTATGAGGCCTGTAAGACCTCAGTCACATCTTTTTTTATCTACATTTACTTACTGTGTTACTTGTATGACTCACTCAGATGTCTGTAGGAATACATTCAGTATGCAATGCAGAAGAAATGTGACATTCAGTCCTGTAAAAGTGTGATAAGTTTAGGTAATTTGATTCCAGCAGATTTCGCACCCATCAACCACATGCAGGCACAGTTTCTTGGCACTAAGACCAAACCCTTTAAAAACACATTCCACATTACTCCAACTCTAACTGTTTCCATGGCAACATTAGCTTCAACCAAGATGATGCTGGTGCAACCCTTGCTTTTAGCACTTTTAAAACATTTGCATACAAATACACACGTACAACCTGAATATATAAAGGAACAGAGGTGTCAGACTGTGTTATTCAGAACACGGCTATATGGACTCCAGTGTCTCTGGTTTCCGACTCAACCCAGCTTTGAGAGCAAAGTGATTTTTGCTGAAAAGCAGAAGGAGAATTTTTCTACATCCACGATTTCACAGTTGCATTTACGGAGCTGTATCAGCCTCCAGTGAACAGCAGGACACAGTTTACACAGTGCTGTGTGGGCATGATTCATTTTTTCTTTGGGAACAAAAGGGAAAATTACAAAAAAAAAAAAAAAAAAAAAAAAACCCAACATATATATATATTAGGGTTGGGACTCTTAAAAAAAGATCTGGAGACTTTGTAATGAATTCATCTTGTTTAATCACATTTTAATCACATATAAATATTTGCCCCAAAAAGCAACATTTTTTAATTAACTGTGTTTTCTTAGATGGCTGAATCAAATAACAGACAAAGACATTAATATTGTAAACTCAAGCTCTCCTAATGCCTGGAAAACTGTATTTAATTGCATTTAAATTCAAAACAGTAGAAAAATAAACAGAAACTTTCCCTGGCCCCAAAATGAACAGACCTAAAGTAAAAGTGTCATTTTAAGTCCTTTAACCAGCAGCTCCAGCTGTTCCCTGATTAAGAGTCTACAACATGTTATAGAAATTTTAACTTTCTACATGTTTTCCTCCACATTCTTCATTAATAGGCATTAATATCTGAAGGTAAGCCAGGACGGGATCAGCCAGCAGCGGCTTCCAGTCTGGTCCTGGAAGGGAACGTCTCCTGCTCTGGAGGCTGACCCCCAGTTTCCACCGGGTGCTTGTGCACCATGTTACGATTGCACTGCAGCCTCCACAGTTATTTGTGGCCATTTTAGACAATGGTGTGGTTCCCACCGGGCTCTCCATGCGTGTAACAAGAATCCCAGAAGCGCCTTGTCGGGGCTCTCCGCTACACATACGAGTCTATTTCCGTCAGAACATTCGCCCAGAATGCGTCAAACTCAGCAGTTTCAGCAATAGGAAATTAGACACAGGAGCAGTGTAAAAGGGTCCGGTAATTTTCAAAATAAAAGCCCAAACAGTCAGGGGCACTTACAGAGTCACAAGATTCTCCTATTCTCCTGTGATTTCGTGGTCTCATGGATCCAGCAAGGCGGACTGCACTTGCAGGCCCTTCACACCTTACACATTTCCAGTGTGGATCGAACTTTTTAAAAAACAGAATCACTAGACAGGTCTGAAAACCAGTGTTTACTTTAAAAAAAGTAATTAATTATAGTTACTAGTTACCTCTTGCAAAAAGTGATGGTGTTAGTAACATAGTTACCACATTATACAAGTAATTATTTAGTAATTAATATAAAAAAAACTATTCTGTTACTTTAAAAAAAAAATCAAATATGTTCTCTTTAAATGAATTTCAAATCCATCTGCATGTTCATTTAATCATAATAAAACTGAATATTAGATCTGACTAATGAATGAAATGGAATCCTAATGGAATAAATTACTAACAGAAAAATCATAGACACTAATCTCAGACTGCTGGAAGTCGCGTCTCCGTCTCCTCCTGAGGAGAGGAGCTTCACCTGATTCTAGCCATTTACAGCCACCATGAAAAAAATGTTGTTTCTGGTTATGATGAACATTTCTCTTAACATTTTTGTCTTTTATCTCTGAGGGAAAAGTGATGTCTGTGGTTCCAGATTAAAACTCTTCCTCTGTTTTCTATGGACTTGCCGTCCACTGACTGGGTCCACTCCTTTACCGTCAGCCGGGTGATGACTCGGGAGAAATGAAGACGAGCGGTGAGGAGGAAAGTGTATACTGTTGGAAAGAGGCTTCAGTAAAGAAGGAAGAGGAAAGGAACTTTGGGGATGAAAACTGATTATAAAAATAATAAAAAGTTAATAATAAAGCCATTTTGTACATATTTCTTTCAGGTTTAGTCTGCAAAGTGCAACAATGTCCATTAGAGGTCTCTTAACATATAAGGATAATTAGTTGGGTTGGAACAGAATTTATTAATAAAATCAGCAGAAGTTGTTTGTGGAATCATATTAATGTGAATTTATCTACTGAACAAATAAAGAGCCACACATCAACAATATTTATCAGGCTGGATGATTTTCGTAGTTTCGGAAAACCAACTGATTTGTTTGTTCCACCCAAAAAGGGCGTTCTCGTCGAACAAGCTGTCGGATCTGAGCTGTTCAACCGCCTGATTCTCCAGCTGATTTCCTGGTTTAAACAGACCGAAGACTCTAAAACAGTGGTTCTTAACCTTGTTGGAGGTACTGAACCACACCAGTTTCATATGTGCATCAAACCCTTCTTTATTGAAAATTAAAATATGATTTTATTTCAAATTCAGGACACAGGTATATGTTTTACTGATACACAAAATGTGGCGTGATCACCTGCAGCCAATGATGTACAAGCAGGGCGTGTCATCACGAATCATATGAATTGGGTGAGTGTCTTGACCTCACCGAACCCCTGAGACTGACTCACCGAACCCCTGGGGTTCGATCGAACCCAGGTTAAGAACCACTGCTCTAAAAGCTGCGGACCCACTTCACTTGCACCCGGTCACAACACAATAATCTAATCAGATTAATTACAGCTTTTAAATTAATAAGTATGATTCATCACAGCTTTCAAATTGATCATGATTAATCACCATTCACGACTACGCCTGATATCTGCCCATTTTTACTGTATTGTATCAACAGAACGAGTCGATGCTGCAAATATTTAGTGTTAACTGACCTTCCCTTGGGTAAATGTCAGATGTCCAATGTTCAGTAAATGCAGCATGTAATGTACTTCTATATGTTGTTCTAAATCATCTCTACCATGTTCTAGTTCATAATTTAGAATTCATCCTGAGAAGGTCCTCCCAAAAACAAGACTTTGGGGCAAATATGTGACAGTGTGAACGATGAACCGCTAGTTTCCTCCTTCTCAGCTGAACCATAAACAAATGCAACAAGAGAGAAAAGCTGATCAGCTGATCACCAACAGCCGTCATGATTCATGGAAAAACATGAGAGGAGGAGGAAGAGGGGAGTGAGGAAGCAGCTGCTGCACAAACACAGAGACGACCATGGCTGAGATCTAACAGAGTCCCTGTCCTGACGTATTAACGTTTACCTCAGTATTATTTTTATTTCCTAAACTGTTATTTAAAACTTTCCTGATGGTCCTATAAAATTGTATCTTAGTTTCAGTTTAAACTGTCATGTTTGTAAAAAAAAACAAATAAATAAAAAATTAACTAAAGCCAACTAAAATGCCAAGTCCTGCGCTGTCACCACATTTGAGGTGAAAATCCTGCCAATCAGATTAATCAGAAGAGTTACTGCCACTGACAAATACACCCACTGAACAGAGCGAGGGAGCGAGCAGAGTTTTCCTGCGAGAGCTACAGATGAGTGGGGGGATCATGTTTTACGCTCACTGTGCTGCGTTCATGGACCCGCAAGTAATTAAAAACTCCTGCGATCAGGGCATGGCACTCTCTCGATTAAGAAACGTGCTGTTGAACCGTAATTGTTCCCTGTCATCTTGTATGTAAATTGCTATGTTCCATCGCCTAGCTGGGATTGGCTCAACATCGCCACACCTTTCTCACCTGCTTCCTACCAGTCCAGGAATAAAATCCCCTCGTTCCGTGGCAGCTGTGTTCTTTGTTAGACTGCTTGCCCACTTTGTAGAGACTGCTTGTTTGTGATTTGAAACGTATTGTCTTGTATCTGACCTCTAAAGGGTCATTTATGCCCCCTTGTTATATGTCTCCATCCTTATCACTGTGTCTTTTACATTGCATTGGTCATGACGTCAATTCATCCACTAGTGGGCAGTGCTGAGTTCAGGGTTCACATCCGCTTCCTGATGTCAGTTTTGGACACAGGTCTGTGGCGATAATGCACCGTTATAAAGTTGTTTTTCAACCACGCCCGACACACTCATCCTTTCTTCATAAGTTCCCACCATCTCTACAAATGTTTTTTTGTCACCTTCTTCTGCTTTTTTCTTTTGTTGGTCACATGTCAGTTTGCTGATCAACACTGATTCCGCTTTCAAGTGATATTGCTCCATTTTCTGTGTCTAGCAACGAAACTGCAAGGTCCCCGAAAACAGACCAAAGTATGCTCGTAATACTGAGGAGGCTGACGAAAGTGTCCGTCTGTCTTCTGTGTCAAGCATAAATGGGCCTTCAGTCATCCTGAGGTCTAGGCCTGGCCTTTAAGGCTCTGTATTGCATTGCTGTAAACGTGTAAACCTTTGTTGTGTGAAGATTGGGTCAGGTTTAGATTTGCTACCATTAGTTTTCTTTATTAGATTATTAGTTCATGGTGTTGCTTCTGGCTGTGTTGTGTCTGTATTCAGTGCAATTAGTCAAGCGTTGTTTCTTTAACATTAGTTAGTTAGAATTTTTTATTTCTACTTAGTCCCTTCTATTTTATATGTTTCTTTGATTTGAGCAGCACCATCCATCCCTCCTATTTGTTTCTGTTTGACTGAATTCCACCTGCCAGTCGGATTTTGGCTCTGTGCTGATAAATGTAAATAACTATCAGAATTGATCAAGAAAACAGAGGAGGTTCAGACAAACTGAGAAATAAAAGGTCAATTTTAAAAGTTGCAACAGGACCTTCTTCAGTTACTGTGATGATGACCGTGGGAGAACCTGTGGTAAGCTCCACTGCTTCACAGAACACTGATGTTCTATTCTGATGAAAGATAACAGGCTGTGTCCAAATGTCCACCCTACTCCCTAACCCCTCGTTCACTACATAGTGCACTCATTCTCTTGACGATTCGGACACGAAGCTGCCTATTTTTTCGTCGCCGCAAACCATGTGACTACCGCCGTCACCACGGCAACCACAACCATTCCAAATCCAATCCAAAGTTGTGTGTAAACATTTTTATTTTTTTCCTTATGTTGTATTTTATTCTGTTTGTTTCCTTATAGGTAATTTCTCAATTTTTTCGCCTACTTGCGCCATGATCAGGTTCTGCCCGCAATGCATTGTGGTCTATATTGATCCGTCTAGTGACCATCGACGCTCACTACTTTTCAAGATGCATTGTGGATAATTTTGAGTGCCCTACTTTTCTCTTTCTGTACATTCAGACACTCCGACAAAATGGCGTGACCCCTATATAGGGCACTATGTAGGGGGTAGGGTGCACATTCGGACACAGCCAAAGACTTTCTGGAAGTACTTAATGTGTCCACTCGCTTTGAGTGGTTTGAAGTATTTACATGATTGATGTTCAAATTCAAAGGGGCTCAAAGATCAGCTGAAGGTCCAGATGGATCTTTTAGGTCCTGGTTCAGGTCTTTGCTGGATTTGGTCCTATTTATGCAGATCCTGTTCATTTGCTGTAGATAGTGTTTTAGTCCTGACTCTTTTTTTTTGTCCTCCACACATCCAGCTTCTGCCACCATGCTGATATATACCAGGTTTCCAGCTAACAGCTCTTTGATAACCTTGTTTCTGCTAAAATCTTGTTTTCTATATATAATATGAGGCATTTACAGCTTCTTGCTGTGGGTCCACACACACGGCAGCTGTCATATTTGTAACACCATTTTTACTACTGTGTCTCTGAATGGACAAACAGCTCTGTGTGTGTGAAGCTTTAAAACTGCAGAGCAGATTTGTTTGATAGGAGCTAGAACATTGTTTGGGATAAGTAACGCTTTAAAAGGACCAAAGAAGAAGACACTACATGCACACGATGTTGAAGTAGTTACAGGTGGTGTAGTCATTGCTGCACCTGAGGCCACTGGACCCACTACCACACGAAAACATCTGTATAGCTGGAAGAATTTGGTCACTGGTAGCTACCGTACATTCACAACTATGGTATACCCTATCTTTACCACTACATGTCAGTGATCCGACACACAGAACCTATAACATTGGTCCTTTGCTAAATATTCACTGATGCAACACTAGTTCATCCCTTGAGTTAGGAGCCACACTCCTCTGAAAGCGGTCAAGTACAAAATCAAATTAAAAAACAATTCGGAAACCTCTAGAAATATTGCCAAAAACTATTTTAAATGATTACAGGGGAGTCTGGCTGCTGAAAATCAAAATACTAAAATATATGAGGAGTGGCTGATTTTTTCATCACAGTTTTGAACATTGTTGAATACATCATCACAAAAGGGGGTCAAGCATCAGCCAGGCCATACTGCTTTCATACAAAAGTGAGATCTGAAACACTGCTGAACTCTTCTTGAACATATAATATTTGGTGTAAACAGAGGAAGCAAAGGGGCAAAGGGAAGGGATGTGATGTGAGGTCGGTGGGGTCATAGCTGTACATTTGTCTTGTCCTTGCAGCAGAGCTGACTCACAGTCGAAAACAAACAGACTGAACAGAGTGGCTGGGTGCAGATCAGCTCCCTGCAGCCCTTATCACACCGCTGCACACACACAGCAAACAACAGATACTCAGGCTGGACCTTGACAGCCTACATACTCCTACACTTCACATACAGAGTCTGAGAGCCACCATCAAAGAAGAAACTTTATTGATATCTCTGGAGAGTAGTCTACCTCACTGTGAAATGATTTTTACAAGCTGAGCTTTCATTGTATTACTTCATGTGGTTATTTGCTCTTTTGACCTTTTAAAAAACAGATTATGGTAGATTTATACTGTTTAATGTGTTTAAAACACAGAGCACAGCAGTAAGTCAGTGCAACATCATTACTGACATGAGGGTCATCACATCAGCTGTTGCTTGAGAGAACAGATTGTTGGTAAGAAATCAGACGATTTTAAATTTTATTTAGTTGCCCACAGCATAAACAACAAAACCACCAAGGAGGTAATTTCTCTTCTTTCTCTGCAGTTATCTCTGGATTAGAGTTATGCTGCTTGTTGACCCCCTTTCCTGTCCTCAACCCGTCCAAGAAGATGGCCATTCTTCCTGGTTCTGATGGAGGTTTTCTTTTCTTGTATTGGTTGTGTTGATAGTTTTCCTTCCTGGCTCTGGTCCTGGTGGAGGTTTTTCTACCCGGTTATAGTTCTGATCAATGTCTTCCTTCACGGTTCTGGTTGTGATGGAGGTTTTTCCTTCCTAATTCTGGTTCTGGTTCTGGTCCTGGTTGAGGTTTTACTACTGTATTATAGTTCTGATGAACTTGTCTATATAAACACACTTATAAACTGGACTTGTGTGGATCATATACTGGATTTGTTCTAAATTAATTATAATTGGACTCAGGGAAGTGAACTGTGTAAAGGGAACTTAAGATATTTGTTGTGAATTTGCGCTATACAAATGAAGCTAAATCGAAACCCCTGCTTATGTTGTGTAAAAACAACATGGTTTGTGTTTTTACTGAACACATGGATGTAGACACAGTGGATGTAGTTCTGGCTGAACTTGCAGGGGGGGGACGAAAAAAGTACAAAAAACTTGCGCCGTTGTTTAAAGTGTAGCGCAGGGGAATTTAAACGTTCGCAAGCAAATCAACATCATGAATAGATGGAGTCTAACTAGTTACAAAAACATTTTAAAAAGGTGGATGATGACTAAGGCACACAAAGTTTTTTAATTTGATGTGATTTTTTTTTTTTCTGATTAAGACTTCACATGTGAAAAATCAGTCATTTCTGATTGGCTACATTCAGTCCAACATCACGATCCACACAGTCACAAATCAGGAGTCGTCAGCGTTCCTCACACACGTCATGAGTTTTGGTCGTAAATATTGAACAAGTTTAATACTTCCGATTGTCGGCCTTGACCCGTTTTGGAGCCGATTATCGGGACGAATTTGCTCATAACATACTCCAAACCAATTAAGAATTTTTAAGATAATCTTAAAAAATTCTTATAAGACGTAAGATAATCGGGCGTTTGCTCTCCTTGGTCGGGAAGGGGTAAAATCTGGAGGAAAACAGCCCGATAATCTTCATGTGTGCACCAGGCCTTACTTAATTTTATCCAGCAGATTAAGGTCTATTGTGCTTTGACAAACATAGCATGCCAAAACTTGATATGACATTGGCAAACAAAGACCAATGTGATTCCTCAACTCATCAAATCGAGAAGGCTCGTACACTAAAGAATGTCTTCATAGTAAAACTAAATTCACGCAGAATTGTTGGGTGGAAAGTTTCTTGTAAAGACGTCCACCTATTAAGTCCTTAAATGTGAAATGCGTACACTGGCCATGCGTGGCAACTGCTGCCCGTCTTGGATTCCTCATCGGGGGGCCATGTACCTGTGTTGCAAGCCAGAGGACTTGTGACCCACGCCACTGCGTTCCCCAACTGAGAAGGCATTCTCGTAAAACTGTTTTCCTGGCGACTTTGGTTAAGCGGAAGAAGACTGAGAAGGATGGATTTTGTGATTGGATGGCAAATACACGGTACCCCAAAAACATCAGATGCGATGTATAGACCTGATCCCTGGAAAAAGCCATTGACATTTCACTGTAGGATGGACCTTTCTTAAAGGGGCATAGTCTGAGAACAGTTTTGACAGTACACACAGACATGATACTGCCATGGGCCCTGACTGAGGACACGCTGTGCATTGGCCGGGAATCGAACCCGGGTCAACTGCTTGGCAAGCAGCTATGCTTTCCACTATACCACCAATGCTACTGTAGAAGGCACCTGGAGGCAACACGCAGCTGCACTCCATGTTGGGTTTTCAAACGTGGTGAAAATGAAATCCTTGATCCAACCATGCTATTTAAAACCATTGAACGGCCTGACATTGCTAACTAAATTGGATTTACCACTCAGTAACAAAATGTGTACTCACATGGAAATCCCACGGCCCAGCTTTAAGAACCAAGCCCACTGCAAACAGTGACAAACGACCTGACAATTGGACCCATTTCACCTTTTAGCAAGCAGTAATGGCTGCCAAAGAAATCTATGCGAAATACTGCGTTTGGGTTTCAGTGCTTAGATCCCACACCACACCAAAAAGTCAGATTTTGGGTTCCCACCTCTGAACCCTTCCATCTTGTCAGTCATCCAGTTTAAGTAGAATGGAACACACAAGGACAGAACACAATTGAAGAGACCAGAAGAAAGCAGAGGAGAATATAACAGCACAAGGCAGAAAAGAATAGAAAATTTAAGAACAGAACATTAAAGAAGCTGGGATCCAGGCAAGAGCACCTACAATGCAGCCTTAACAATCCTCCACAAACAGTTTAACAACCATTCTCACGTTGGTTCTTGTGAATCCCCCTTGCTAGCCAGATACCTGTTCCCTGGTTGTCTAGTGGCTAGGATTCGGCGCTCTCACCGCCGCGGCCCGGGTTCGATTCCCGGTCAGGGAATGTAGGCAGGGCATCCACTTGAGGCCTGCGGGCTGGCAATCACTCAATGGTGGACTTTTGCACCATGACAAAAATGGAAGTCTTATTTAGCTCTTCGTGGGAATCAACACTCATGTGTAATACCGCAAGCTTGGCGCAAAAAAACTGACATTCCAATAGCACATCTGATCAAAATGAATAAAACCGTCCTTTCACACAACAACTTAGGCCTGGAACACACATGAGGTTTTTTTTTTAATCTGATGAGATTTTGTACTTCTTCGAGAACTTACACATGAAGATATAAAAAATCAGGCATTTAACAGTTTTGATCTTACTGTGTGTGGTGTGCTCTGATAATCTCATTACAGTAAAACACACACATAACAACGCTGTCCCGCAACCAATCAAGAATCTAGTCCACTGAGCCAGAAATCTCGCGAGACCAAACGTGATCTTACAAAAAGGTAGAAGACTAAACGTAGCAACAACCAGAAAACACAACACCCTGTATGGAAGAGGATATACAAGACGAGGGAATGATGGTGGTCTTGGGACTATAGTTAACAGAAAAAGCCAGAACTGAAAAGAATAACAGACTGGCGACAGCGTGAACATGGGACTTTATATCCTTCCTTCTTCCCCAATCAGCTCACTTTCTGATTGGCTACATTCAGTCCAATGTCACGATCCACACAGTCACAAATCAGTAGTCGTCGGCGTTCCTCACACACGTCATGAGTGTTGGTCGTAAATATTGAACAAGTTTAATACTTCCGATTGTGGGCCTCGACCCGTTTTGGAGCCGATTATCGGGACGAATTTGCTCGTAACATACCTCAAACCAAATAAGAATTTTTAAGGAAAATCTTATAAGACGTAAGATAATCGGGCGTTTGCTCTCCTTGGTCGGGAAGGGGTAAAATCTGGAGGAAAACAGCCCGATAATCTTCATGTGTGCACCAGGCCTTACTTAATTTTATCCAGCAGATTAAGGTCTATTGTGCTTTGACAAACATAGCATGCCAAAACTTGATATGACATTGGCAAACAAAGACCAATGTGATTCCTCAACTCATCAAATCGAGAAGGCTCGTACACTAAAGAATGTCTTCATAGTAAAACTAAATTCACGCAGAATTGTTGGGTGGAAAGTTTCTTGTAAAGACGTCCACCTATTAGGTCCTTAAATGTGAAATGCGTACACTGGCCATGCGTGGCAACTGCTGCCCGTCTTGGATTCCTCATCGGGGGGCCATGTGCCTGTGTTGCAAGCCAGAGGACTTGTGACCCACGCCACTGCGTTCCCCAACTGAGAAGGCATTCTCGTAAAACTGTTTTCCTGGCGACTTTGGTTAAGCGGAAGAAGACTGAGAAGGATGGATTTTGTGATTGGATGGCAAATACACGGTACCCCAAAAACATCAGATGCGATGTATAGACCTGATCCCTGGAAAAAGCCATTGACATTTCACTGTAGGATGGACCTTTCTTAGTCTGAGAACAGTTTTGACAGTACACACAGACATGATACTGCCATGGGCCCTGACTGAGGACACGCTGTGCATTGGCCGGGAATCAAACCCGGGTCAACTGCTTGGCAAGCAGCTATGCTTTCCACTATACCACCAATGCTACTGTAGAAGGCACCTGGAGGCAACACGCAGCTGCACTCCATGTTGGGTTTTCAAACGTAGTGAAAATCAAATCCTTGATCCAACCATGCTATTTAAAACCATTGAACGGCCTGACATTGCTAACTAAATTGGATTTACCACTCAGTAACAAAATGTGTACTCACATGGAAATCCCACGGCCCAGCTTTAAGAACCAAGCCCACTGCAAACAGTGACAAACGACCTGACAATTGGACCCATTTCACCTTTTAGCAAGCAGTAATGGCTGCCAAAGAAATCTATGCGAAATACTGCGTTTGGGTTTCAGTGCTTAGATCCCACACCACACCAAAAAGTCAGATTTTGGGTTCCCACCTCTGAACCCTTCCATCTTGTCAGTCATCCAGTTTAAGTAGAATGGAACACACAAGGACAGAACACAATTGAAGAGACCAGAAGAAAGCAGAGGAGAATATAACAGCACAAGGCAGAAAAGAATAGAAAATTTAAGAACAGAACATTAAAGAAGCTGGGATCCAGGCAAGAGCACCTACAATGCAGCCTTAACAATCCTCCACAAACAGTTTAACAACCATTCTCACGTTGGTTCTTGTGAATCCCCCTTGCTAGCCAGATACCTGTTCCCTGGTTGTCTAGTGGCTAGGATTCGGCGCTCTCACCGCCGCGGCCCGGGTTCGATTCCCGGTCAGGGAATGTAGGCAGGGCATCCACTTGAGGCCTGCGGGCTGGCAATCACTCAATGGTGGACTTTTGCACCATGACAAAAATGGAAGTCTTATTTAGCTCTTCGTGGGAATCAACACTCATGTGTAATACCGCAAGCTTGGCGCAAAAAAACTGACATTCCAATAGCACATCTGATCAAAATGAATAAAACCGTCCTTTCACACAACAACTTAGGCCTGGAACACACATGAGGTTTTTTTTTTAATCTGATGAGATTTTGTACTTCTTCGAGAACTTACACATGAAGATATAAAAAATCAGGCATTTAACAGTTTTGATCTTACTGTGTGTGGTGTGCTCTGATAATCTCATTACAGTAAAACACACACATAACAACGCTGTCCCGCAACCAATCAAGAATCTAGTCCACTGAGCCAGAAATCTCGCGAGACCAAACGTGATCTTACAAAAAGGTAGAAGACTAAACGTAGCAACAACCAGAAAACACAACACCCTGTATGGAAGAGGATATACAAGACGAGGGAATGATGGTGGTCTTGGGACTATAGTTAACAGAAAAAGCCAGAACTGAAAAGAATAACAGACTGGCGACAGCGTGAACATGGGACTTTATATCCTTCCTTCTTCCCCAATCAGCTCACTTTCTGATTGGCTACATTCAGTCCAATGTCACGATCCACACAGTCACAAATCAGTAGTCGTCGGCGTTCCTCACACACGTCATGAGTGTTGGTCGTAAATATTGAACAAGTTTAATACTTCCGATTGTGGGCCTCGACCCGTTTTGGAGCCGATTATCGGGACGAATTTGCTCGTAACATACCTCAAACCAAATAAGAATTTTTAAGGAAAATCTTATAAGACGTAAGATAATCGGGCGTTTGCTCTCCTTGGTCGGGAAGGGGTAAAATCTGGAGGAAAACAGCCCGATAATCTTCATGTGTGCACCAGGCCTTACTTAATTTTATCCAGCAGATTAAGGTCTATTGTGCTTTGACAAACATAGCATGCCAAAACTTGATATGACATTGGCAAACAAAGACCAATGTGATTCCTCAACTCATCAAATCGAGAAGGCTCGTACACTAAAGAATGTCTTCATAGTAAAACTAAATTCACGCAGAATTGTTGGGTGGAAAGTTTCTTGTAAAGACGTCCACCTATTAAGTCCTTAAATGTGAAATGCGTACACTGGCCATGCGTGGCAACTGCTGCCCGTCTTGGATTCCTCATCGGGGGGCCATGTGCCTGTGTTGCAAGCCAGAGGACTTGTGACCCACGCCACTGCGTTCCCCAACTGAGAAGGCATTCTCGTAAAACTGTTTTCCTGGCGACTTTGGTTAAGCGGAAGAAGACTGAGAAGGATGGATTTTGTGATTGGATGGCAAATACACGGTACCCCAAAAACATCAGATGCGATGTATAGACCTGATCCCTGGAAAAAGCCATTGACATTTCACTGTAGGATGGACCTTTCTTAGTCTGAGAACAGTTTTGACAGTACACACAGACATGATACTGCCATGGGCCCTGACTGAGGACACGCTGTGCATTGGCCGGGAATCGAACCCGGGTCAACTGCTTGGCAAGCAGCTATGCTTTCCACTATACCACCAATGCTACTGTAGAAGGCACCTGGAGGCAACACGCAGCTGCACTCCATGTTGGGTTTTCAAACGTAGTGAAAATCAAATCCTTGATCCAACCATGCTATTTAAAACCATTGAACGGCCTGACATTGCTAACTAAATTGGATTTACCACTCAGTAACAAAATGTGTACTCACATGGAAATCCCACGGCCCAGCTTTAAGAACCAAGCCCACTGCAAACAGTGACAAACGACCTGACAATTGGACCCATTTCACCTTTTAGCAAGCAGTAATGGCTGCCAAAGAAATCTATGCGAAATACTGCGTTTGGGTTTCAGTGCTTAGATCCCACACCACACCAAAAAGTCAGATTTTGGGTTCCCACCTCTGAACCCTTCCATCTTGTCAGTCATCCAGTTTAAGTAGAATGGAACACACAAGGACAGAACACAATTGAAGAGACCAGAAGAAAGCAGAGGAGAATATAACAGCACAAGGCAGAAAAGAATAGAAAATTTAAGAACAGAACATTAAAGAAGCTGGGATCCAGGCAAGAGCACCTACAATGCAGCCTTAACAATCCTCCACAAACAGTTTAACAACCATTCTCACGTTGGTTCTTGTGAATCCCCCTTGCTAGCCAGATACCTGTTCCCTGGTTGTCTAGTGGCTAGGATTCGGCGCTCTCACCGCCGCGGCCCGGGTTCGATTCCCGGTCAGGGAATGTAGGTAGGGAGTCCACTTGAGGCCTGCGGGCTGGCAATCACTCAATGGTGGACTTTTGCACCATGACAAAAATGGAAGTCTTATTTAGCTCTTCGTGGGAATCAACACTCATGTGTAATACCGCAAGCTTGGCGCAAAAAAACTGACATTCCAATAGCACATCTGATCAAAATGAATAAAACCGTCCTTTCACACACAACTTAGGCCTGGAACACACATGAGGTTTTTTTTTTAATCTGATGAGATTTTGTACTTCTTCGAGAACTTACACATGAAGATATAAAAAATCAGGCATTTAACAGTTTTGATCTTACTGTGTGTGGTGTGCTCTGATAATCTCATTACAGTAAAACACACACATAACAACGCTGTCCCGCAACCAATCAAGAATCTAGTCCACTGAGCCAGAAATCTCGCGAGACCAAACGTGATCTTACAAAAAGGTAGAAGACTAAACGTAGCAACAACCAGAAAACACAACACCCTGTATGGAAGAGGATATACAAGACGAGGGAATGATGGTGGTCTTGGGACTATAGTTAACAGAAAAAGCCAGAACTGAAAAGAATAACAGACTGGCGACAGCGTGAACATGGGACTTTATATCCTTCCTTCTTCCCCAATCAGCTCACTTTCTGATTGGCTACATTCAGTCCAATGTCACGATCCACACAGTCACAAATCAGTAGTCGTCGGCGTTCCTCACACACGTCATGAGTGTTGGTCGTAAATATTGAACAAGTTTAATACTTCCGATTGTGGGCCTCGACCCGTTTTGGAGCCGATTATCGGGACGAATTTGCTCGTAACATACCTCAAACCAAATAAGAATTTTTAAGGAAAATCTTATAAGACGTAAGATAATCGGGCGTTTGCTCTCCTTGGTCGGGAAGGGGTAAAATCTGGAGGAAAACAGCCCGATAATCTTCATGTGTGCACCAGGCCTTACTTAATTTTATCCAGCAGATTAAGGTCTATTGTGCTTTGACAAACATAGCATGCCAAAACTTGATATGACATTGGCAAACAAAGACCAATGTGATTCCTCAACTCATCAAATCGAGAAGGCTCGTACACTAAAGAATGTCTTCATAGTAAAACTAAATTCACGCAGAATTGTTGGGTGGAAAGTTTCTTGTAAAGACGTCCACCTATTAAGTCCTTAAATGTGAAATGCGTACACTGGCCATGCGTGGCAACTGCTGCCCGTCTTGGATTCCTCATCGGGGGGCCATGTGCCTGTGTTGCAAGCCAGAGGACTTGTGACCCACGCCACTGCGTTCCCCAACTGAGAAGGCATTCTCGTAAAACTGTTTTCCTGGCGACTTTGGTTAAGCGGAAGAAGACTGAGAAGGATGGATTTTGTGATTGGATGGCAAATACACGGTACCCCAAAAACATCAGATGCGATGTATAGACCTGATCCCTGGAAAAAGCCATTGACATTTCACTGTAGGATGGACCTTTCTTAGTCTGAGAACAGTTTTGACAGTAC
The DNA here is from genome assembly GCF_017639745.1 of Melanotaenia boesemani. Classification (NCBI taxonomy): domain Eukaryota; kingdom Metazoa; phylum Chordata; class Actinopteri; order Atheriniformes; family Melanotaeniidae; genus Melanotaenia; species Melanotaenia boesemani. The sequence continues at coordinate 36,097,183 of NC_055687.1, forward strand.
ACACAGACATGATACTGCCATGGGCCCTGACTGAGGACACGCTGTACATTGGCCGGGAATCGAACCCGGGTCAACTGCTTGGCAAGCAGCTATGCTTTCCACTATACCACCAATGCTACTGTAGAAGGCACCTGGAGGCAACACGCAGCTGCACTCCATGTTGGGTTTTCAAACGTAGTGAAAATCAAATCCTTGATCCAACCATGCTATTTAAAACCATTGAACGGCCTGACATTGCTAACTAAATTGGATTTACCACTCAGTAACAAAATGTGTACTCACATGGAAATCCCACGGCCCAGCTTTAAGAACCAAGCCCACTGCAAACAGTGACAAACGACCTGACAATTGGACCCATTTCACCTTTTAGCAAGCAGTAATGGCTGCCAAAGAAATCTATGCGAAATACTGCGTTTGGGTTTCAGTGCTTAGATCCCACACCACACCAAAAAGTCAGATTTTGGGTTCCCACCTCTGAACCCTTCCATCTTGTCAGTCATCCAGTTTAAGTAGAATGGAACACACAAGGACAGAACACAATTGAAGAGACCAGAAGAAAGCAGAGGAGAATATAACAGCACAAGGCAGAAAAGAATAGAAAATTTAAGAACAGAACATTAAAGAAGCTGGGATCCAGGCAAGAGCACCTACAATGCAGCCTTAACAATCCTCCACAAACAGTTTAACAACCATTCTCACGTTGGTTCTTGTGAATCCCCCTTGCTAGCCAGATACCTGTTCCCTGGTTGTCTAGTGGCTAGGATTCGGCGCTCTCACCGCCGCGGCCCGGGTTCGATTCCCGGTCAGGGAATGTAGGTAGAGAGTCCACTTGAGGCCTGCGGGCTGGCAATCACTCAATGGTGGACTTTTGCACCATGACAAAAATGGAAGTCTTATTTAGCTCTTCGTGGGAATCAACACTCATGTGTAATACCGCAAGCTTGGCGCAAAAAAACTGACATTCCAATAGCACATCTGATCAAAATGAATAAAACCGTCCTTTCACACAACAACTTAGGCCTGGAACACACATGAGGTTTTTTTTTTAATCTGATGAGATTTTGTACTTCTTCGAGAACTTACACATGAAGATATAAAAAATCAGGCATTTAACAGTTTTGATCTTACTGTGTGTGGTGTGCTCTGATAATCTCATTACAGTAAAACACACACATAACAACGCTGTCCCGCAACCAATCAAGAATCTAGTCCACTGAGCCAGAAATCTCGCGAGACCAAACGTGATCTTACAAAAAGGTAGAAGACTAAACGTAGCAACAACCAGAAAACACAACACCCTGTATGGAAGAGGATATACAAGACGAGGGAATGATGGTGGTCTTGGGACTATAGTTAACAGAAAAAGCCAGAACTGAAAAGAATAACAGACTGGCGACAGCGTGAACATGGGACTTTATATCCTTCCTTCTTCCCCAATCAGCTCACTTTCTGATTGGCTACATTCAGTCCAATGTCACGATCCACACAGTCACAAATCAGTAGTCGTCGGCGTTCCTCACACACGTCATGAGTGTTGGTCGTAAATATTGAACAAGTTTAATACTTCCGATTGTGGGCCTCGACCCGTTTTGGAGCCGATTATCGGGACGAATTTGCTCGTAACATACCTCAAACCAAATAAGAATTTTTAAGGAAAATCTTATAAGACGTAAGATAATCGGGCGTTTGCTCTCCTTGGTCGGGAAGGGGTAAAATCTGGAGGAAAACAGCCCGATAATCTTCATGTGTGCACCAGGCCTTACTTAATTTTATCCAGCAGATTAAGGTCTATTGTGCTTTGACAAACATAGCATGCCAAAACTTGATATGACATTGGCAAACAAAGACCAATGTGATTCCTCAACTCATCAAATCGAGAAGGCTCGTACACTAAAGAATGTCTTCATAGTAAAACTAAATTCACGCAGAATTGTTGGGTGGAAAGTTTCTTGTAAAGACGTCCACCTATTAAGTCCTTAAATGTGAAATGCGTACACTGGCCATGCGTGGCAACTGCTGCCCGTCTTGGATTCCTCATCGGGGGGCCATGTGCCTGTGTTGCAAGCCAGAGGACTTGTGACCCACGCCACTGCGTTCCCCAACTGAGAAGGCATTCTCGTAAAACTGTTTTCCTGGCGACTTTGGTTAAGCGGAAGAAGACTGAGAAGGATGGATTTTGTGATTGGATGGCAAATACACGGTACCCCAAAAACATCAGATGCGATGTATAGACCTGATCCCTGGAAAAAGCCATTGACATTTCACTGTAGGATGGACCTTTCTTAAAGGGGCATAGTCTGAGAACAGTTTTGACAGTACACACAGACATGATACTGCCATGGGCCCTGACTGAGGACACGCTGTACATTGGCCGGGAATCGAACCCGGGTCAACTGCTTGGCAAGCAGCTATGCTTTCCACTATACCACCAATGCTACTGTAGAAGGCACCTGGAGGCAACACGCAGCTGCACTCCATGTTGGGTTTTCAAACGTGGTGAAAATCAAATCCTTGATCCAACCATGCTATTTAAAACCATTGAACGGCCTGACATTGCTAACTAAATTGGATTTACCACTCAGTAACAAAATGTGTACTCACATGGAAATCCCACGGCCCAGCTTTAAGAACCAAGCCCACTGCAAACAGTGACAAACGACCTGACAATTGGACCCATTTCACCTTTTAGCAAGCAGTAATGGCTGCCAAAGAAATCTATGCGAAATACTGCGTTTGGGTTTCAGTGCTTAGATCCCACACCACACCAAAAAGTCAGATTTTGGGTTTCCACCTCTGAACCCTTCCATCTTGTCAGTCATCCAGTTTAAGTAGAATGGAACACACAAGGACAGAACACAATTGAAGAGACCAGAAGAAAGGAGAGGAGAATATAACAGCACAAGGCAGAAAAGAATAGAAAATTTAAGAACAGAACATTAAAGAAGCTGGGATCCAGGCAAGAGCACCTACAATGCAGCCTTAACAATCCTCCACAAACAGTTTAACAACCATTCTCACGTTGGTTCTTGTGAATCCCCCTTGCTAGCCAGATACCTGTTCCCTGGTTGTCTAGTGGCTAGGATTCGGCGCTCTCACCGCCGCGGCCCGGGTTCGATTCCCGGTCAGGGAATGTAGGCAGGGCGTCCACTTGAGGCCTGCGGGCTGGCAATCACTCAATGGTGGACTTTTGCACCATGACAAAAATGGAAGTCTTATTTAGCTCTTCGTGGGAATCAACACTCATGTGTAATACCGCAAGCTTGGCGCAAAAAAACTGACATTCCAATAGCACATCTGATCAAAATGAATAAAACCGTCCTTTCACTCAACAACTTAGGCCTGGAACACACATGAGGTTTTTTTTTTAATCTGATGAGATTTTGTACTTCTTCGAGAACTTACACATGAAGATATAAAAAATCAGGCATTTAACAGTTTTGATCTTACTGTGTGTGGTGTGCTCTGATAATCTCATTACAGTAAAACACACACATAACAACGCTGTCCCGCAACCAATCAAGAATCTAGTCCACTGAGCCAGAAATCTCGCGAGACCAAACGTGATCTTACAAAAAGGTAGAAGACTAAACGTAGCAACAACCAGAAAACACAACACCCTGTATGGAAGAGGATATACAAGACGAGGGAATGATGGTGGTCTTGGGACTATAGTTAACAGAAAAAGCCAGAACTGAAAAGAATAACAGACTGGCGACAGCGTGAACATGGACTTTATATCCTTCCTTCTTCCCCAATCAGCTCACTTTCTGATTGGCTACATTCAGTCCAATGTCACGATCCACACAGTCACAAATCAGTAGTCGTCGGCGTTCCTCACACACGTCATGAGTGTTGGTCGTAAATATTGAACAAGTTTAATACTTCCGATTGTGGGCCTCGACCCGTTTTGGAGCCGATTATCGGGACGAATTTGCTCGTAACATACCTCAAACCAAATAAGAATTTTTAAGGAAAATCTTATAAGACGTAAGATAATCGGGCGTTTGCTCTCCTTGGTCGGGAAGGGGTAAAATCTGGAGGAAAACAGCCCGATAATCTTCATGTGTGCACCAGGCCTTACTTAATTTTATCCAGCAGATTAAGGTCTATTGTGCTTTGACAAACATAGCATGCCAAAACTTGATATGACATTGGCAAACAAAGACCAATGTGATTCCTCAACTCATCAAATCGAGAAGGCTCGTACACTAAAGAATGTCTTCATAGTAAAACTAAATTCACGCAGAATTGTTGGGTGGAAAGTTTCTTGTAAAGACGTCCACCTATTAAGTCCTTAAATGTGAAATGCGTACACTGGCCATGCGTGGCAACTGCTGCCCGTCTTGGATTCCTCATCGGGGGGCCATGTGCCTGTGTTGCAAGCCAGAGGACTTGTGACCCACGCCACTGCGTTCCCCAACTGAGAAGGCATTCTCGTAAAACTGTTTTCCTGGCGACTTTGGTTAAGCGGAAGAAGACTGAGAAGGATGGATTTTGTGATTGGATGGCAAATACACGGTACCCCAAAAACATCAGATGCGATGTATAGACCTGATCCCTGGAAAAAGCCATTGACATTTCACTGTAGGATGGACCTTTCTTAGTCTGAGAACAGTTTTGACAGTACACACAGACATGATACTGCCATGGGCCCTGACTGAGGACACGCTGTACATTGGCCGGGAATCGAACCCGGGTCAACTGCTTGGCAAGCAGCTATGCTTTCCACTATACCACCAATGCTACTGTAGAAGGCACCTGGAGGCAACACGCAGCTGCACTCCATGTTGGGTTTTCAAACGTGGTGAAAATCAAATCCTTGATCCAACCATGCTATTTAAAACCATTGAACGGCCTGACATTGCTAACTAAATTGGATTTACCACTCAGTAACAAAATGTGTACTCACATGGAAATCCCACGGCCCAGCTTTAAGAACCAAGCCCACTGCAAACAGTGACAAACGACCTGACAATTGGACCCATTTCACCTTTTAGCAAGCAGTAATGGCTGCCAAAGAAATCTATGCGAAATACTGCGTTTGGGTTTCAGTGCTTAGATCCCACACCACACCAAAAAGTCAGATTTTGGGTTTCCACCTCTGAACCCTTCCATCTTGTCAGTCATCCAGTTTAAGTAGAATGGAACACACAAGGACAGAACACAATTGAAGAGACCAGAAGAAAGGAGAGGAGAATATAACAGCACAAGGCAGAAAAGAATAGAAAATTTAAGAACAGAACATTAAAGAAGCTGGGATCCAGGCAAGAGCACCTACAATGCAGCCTTAACAATCCTCCACAAACAGTTTAACAACCATTCTCACGTTGGTTCTTGTGAATCCCCCTTGCTAGCCAGATACCTGTTCCCTGGTTGTCTAGTGGCTAGGATTCGGCGCTCTCACCGCCGCGGCCCGGGTTCGATTCCCGGTCAGGGAATGTAGGCAGGGCGTCCACTTGAGGCCTGCGGGCTGGCAATCACTCAATGGTGGACTTTTGCACCATGACAAAAATGGAAGTCTTATTTAGCTCTTCGTGGGAATCAACACTCATGTGTAATACCGCAAGCTTGGCGCAAAAAAACTGACATTCCAATAGCACATCTGATCAAAATGAATAAAACCGTCCTTTCACACAACAACTTAGGCCTGGAACACACATGAGGTTTTTTTTTTAATCTGATGAGATTTTGTACTTCTTCGAGAACTTACACATGAAGATATAAAAAATCAGGCATTTAACAGTTTTGATCTTACTGTGTGTGGTGTGCTCTGATAATCTCATTACAGTAAAACACACACATAACAACGCTGTCCCGCAACCAATCAAGAATCTAGTCCACTGAGCCAGAAATCTCGCGAGACCAAACGTGATCTTACAAAAAGGTAGAAGACTAAACGTAGCAACAACCAGAAAACACAACACCCTGTATGGAAGAGGATATACAAGACGAGGGAATGATGGTGGTCTTGGGACTATAGTTAACAGAAAAAGCCAGAACTGAAAAGAATAACAGACTGGCGACAGCGTGAACATGGACTTTATATCCTTCCTTCTTCCCCAATCAGCTCACTTTCTGATTGGCTACATTCAGTCCAATGTCACGATCCACACAGTCACAAATCAGTAGTCGTCGGCGTTCCTCACACACGTCATGAGTGTTGGTCGTAAATATTGAACAAGTTTAATACTTCCGATTGTGGGCCTCGACCCGTTTTGGAGCCGATTATCGGGACGAATTTGCTCGTAACATACCTCAAACCAAATAAGAATTTTTAAGGAAAATCTTATAAGACGTAAGATAATTGGGCGTTTGCTCTCCTTGGTCGGGAAGGGGTAAAATCTGGAGGAAAACAGCCCGATAATCTTCATGTGTGCACCAGGCCTTACTTAATTTTATCCAGCAGATTAAGGTCTATTGTGCTTTGACAAACATAGCATGCCAAAACTTGATATGACATTGGCAAACAAAGACCAATGTGATTCCTCAACTCATCAAATCGAGAAGGCTCGTACACTAAAGAATGTCTTCATAGTAAAACTAAATTCACGCAGAATTGTTGGGTGGAAAGTTTCTTGTAAAGACGTCCACCTATTAGGTCCTTAAATGTGAAATGCGTACACTGGCCATGCGTGGCAACTGCTGCCCGTCTTGGATTCCTCATCGGGGGGCCATGTGCCTGTGTTGCAAGCCAGAGGACTTGTGACCCACGCCACTGCGTTCCCCAACTGAGAAGGCATTCTCGTAAAACTGTTTTCCTGGCGACTTTGGTTAAGCGGAAGAAGACTGAGAAGGATGGATTTTGTGATTGGATGGCAAATACACGGTACCCCAAAAACATCAGATGCGATGTATAGACCTGATCCCTGGAAAAAGCCATTGACATTTCACTGTAGGATGGACCTTTCTTAGTCTGAGAACAGTTTTGACAGTACACACAGACATGATACTGCCATGGGCCCTGACTGAGGACACGCTGTGCATTGGCCGGGAATCGAACCCGGGTCAACTGCTTGGCAAGCAGCTATGCTTTCCACTATACCACCAATGCTACTGTAGAAGGCACCTGGAGGCAACATGCAGCTGCACTCCATGTTGGGTTTTCAAACGTGGTGAAAATCAAATCCTTGATCCAACCATGCTATTTAAAACGATTGAACGGCCTGACATTGCTAACTAAATTGGATTTACCACTCAGTAACAAAATGTGTACTCACATGGAAATCCCACGGCCCAGCTTTAAGAACCAAGCCCACTGCAAACAGTGACAAACGACCTGACAATTGGACCCATTTCACCTTTTAGCAAGCAGTAATGGCTGCCAAAGAAATCTATGCGAAATACTGCGTTTGGGTTTCAGTGCTTAGATCCCACACCACACCAAAAAGTCAGATTTTGGGTTTCCACCTCTGAACCCTTCCATCTTGTCAGTCATCCAGTTTAAGTAGAATGGAACACACAAGGACAGAACACAATTGAAGAGACCAGAAGAAAGCAGAGGAGAATATAACAGCACAAGGCAGAAAAGAATAGAAAATTTAAGAACAGAACATTAAAGAAGCTGGGATCCAGGCAAGAGCACCTACAATGCAGCCTTAACAATCCTCCACAAACAGTTTAACAACCATTCTCACGTTGGTTCTTGTGAATCCCCCTTGCTAGCCAGATACCTGTTCCCTGGTTGTCTAGTGGCTAGGATTCGGCGCTCTCACCGCCGCGGCCCGGGTTCGATTCCCGGTCAGGGAATGTAGGCAGGGCGTCCACTTGAGGCCTGCGGGCTGGCAATCACTCAATGGTGGACTTTTGCACCATGACAAAAATGGAAGTCTTATTTAGCTCTTTGTGGGAATCAACACTCATGTGTAATACCGCAAGCTTGGCGCAAAAAAACTGACATTCCAATAGCACATCTGATCAAAATGAATAAAACCGTCCTTTCACACAACAACTTAGGCCTGGAACACACATGAGGTTTTTTTTTTAATCTGATGAGATTTTGTACTTCTTCGAGAACTTACACATGAAGATATAAAAAATCAGGCATTTAACAGTTTTGATCTTACTGTGTGTGGTGTGCTCTGATAATCTCATTACAGTAAAACACACACATAACAACGCTGTCCCGCAACCAATCAAGAATCTAGTCCACTGAGCCAGAAATCTCGCGAGACCAAACGTGATCTTACAAAAAGGTAGAAGACTAAACGTAGCAACAACCAGAAAACACAACACCCTGTATGGAAGAGGATATACAAGACGAGGGAATGATGGTGGTCTTGGGACTATAGTTAACAGAAAAAGCCAGAACTGAAAAGAATAACAGACTGGCGACAGCGTGAACATGGACTTTATATCCTTCCTTCTTCCCCAATCAGCTCACTTTCTGATTGGCTACATTCAGTCCAATGTCACGATCCACACAGTCACAAATCAGTAGTCGTCGGCGTTCCTCACACACGTCATGAGTGTTGGTCGTAAATATTGAACAAGTTTAATACTTCCGATTGTCGGCCTCGACCCGTTTTGGAGCCGATTTTCGGGACGAATTTGGTCGTAACATACCTCAAACCAAATAAGAATTTTTAAGGAAAATCTTATAAGACGTAAGATAATCGGGCGTTTGCTCTCCTTGGTCGGGAAGGGGTAAGATCTGGAGGAAAACAGCCCGATAATCTTCATGTGTGCACCAGGCCTTACTTAATTTTATCCAGCAGATTAAGGTCTATTGTGCTTTGACAAACATAGCATGCCAAAACTTGATATGACATTGGCAAACAAAGACCAATGTGATTCCTCAACTCATCAAATCGAGAAGGCTCGTACACTAAAGAATGTCTTCATAGTAAAACTAAATTCACGCAGAATTATTGGGTGGAAAGTTTCTTGTAAAGACGTCCACCTATTAAGTCCTTAAATGTGAAATGCGTACACTGGCCATGCGTGGCAACTGCTGCCCGTCTTGGATTCCTCATCGGGGGGCCATGTACCTGTGTTGCAAGCCAGAGGACTTGTGACCCACGCCACTGCGTTCCCCAACTGAGAAGGCATTCTCGTAAAACTGTTTTCCTGGCGACTTTGGTTAAGCGGAAGAAGACTGAGAAGGATGGATTTTGTGATTGGATGGCAAATACACGGTACCCCAAAAACATCAGATGCGATGTATAGACCTGATCCCTGGAAAAAGCCATTGACATTTCACTGTAGGATGGACCTTTCTTAGTCTGAGAACAGTTTTGACAGTACACACAGACATGATACTGCCATGGGCCCTGACTGAGGACACGCTGTGCATTGGCCGGGAATCGAACCCGGGTCAACTGCTTGGCAAGCAGCTATGCTTTCCACTATACCACCAATGCTACTGTAGAAGGCACCTGGAGGCAACACGCAGCTGCACTCCATGTTGGGTTTTCAAACGTAGTGAAAATCAAATCCTTGATCCAACCATGCTATTTAAAACCATTGAACGGCCTGACATTGCTAACTAAATTGGATTTACCACTCAGTAACAAAATGTGTACTCACATGGAAATCCCACGGCCCAGCTTTAAGAACCAAGCCCACTGCAAACAGTGACAAACGACCTGACAATTGGACCCATTTCACCTTTTAGCAAGCAGTAATGGCTGCCAAAGAAATCTATGCGAAATACTGCGTTTGGGTTTCAGTGCTTAGATCCCACACCACACCAAAAAGTCAGATTTTGGGTTCCCACCTCTGAACCCTTCCATCTTGTCAGTCATCCAGTTTAAGTAGAATGGAACACACAAGGACAGAACACAATTGAAGAGACCAGAAGAAAGCAGAGGAGAATATAACAGCACAAGGCAGAAAAGAATAGAAAATTTAAGAACAGAACATTAAAGAAGCTGGGATCCAGGCAAGAGCACCTACAATGCAGCCTTAACAATCCTCCACAAACAGTTTAACAACCATTCTCACGTTGGTTCTTGTGAATCCCCCTTGCTAGCCAGATACCTGTTCCCTGGTTGTCTAGTGGCTAGGATTCGGCGCTCTCACCGCCGCGGCCCGGGTTCGATTCCCGGTCAGGGAATGTAGGCAGGGCATCCACTTGAGGCCTGCGGGCTGGCAATCACTCAATGGTGGACTTTTGCACCATGACAAAAATGGAAGTCTTATTTAGCTCTTCGTGGGAATCAACACTCATGTGTAATACCGCAAGCTTGGCGCAAAAAAACTGACATTCCAATAGCACATCTGATCAAAATGAATAAAACCGTCCTTTCACACAACAACTTAGGCCTGGAACACACATGAGGTTTTTTTTTTAATCTGATGAGATTTTGTACTTCTTCGAGAACTTACACATGAAGATATAAAAAATCAGGCATTTAACAGTTTTGATCTTACTGTGTGTGGTGTGCTCTGATAATCTCATTACAGTAAAACACACACATAACAACGCTGTCCCGCAACCAATCAAGAATCTAGTCCACTGAGCCAGAAATCTCGCGAGACCAAACGTGATCTTACAAAAAGGTAGAAGACTAAACGTAGCAACAACCAGAAAACACAACACCCTGTATGGAAGAGGATATACAAGACGAGGGAATGATGGTGGTCTTGGGACTATAGTTAACAGAAAAAGCCAGAACTGAAAAGAATAACAGACTGGCGACAGCGTGAACATGGACTTTATATCCTTCCTTCTTCCCCAATCAGCTCACTTTCTGATTGGCTACATTCAGTCCAATGTCACGATCCACACAGTCACAAATCAGTAGTCGTCGGCGTTCCTCACACACGTCATGAGTGTTGGTCGTAAATATTGAACAAGTTTAATACTTCCGATTGTCGGCCTCGACCCGTTTTGGAGCCGATTTTCGGGACGAATTTGGTCGTAACATACCTCAAACCAAATAAGAATTTTTAAGGAAAATCTTATAAGACGTAAGATAATCGGGCGTTTGCTCTCCTTGGTCGGGAAGGGGTAAGATCTGGAGGAAAACAGCCCGATAATCTTCATGTGTGCACCAGGCCTTACTTAATTTTATCCAGCAGATTAAGGTCTATTGTGCTTTGACAAACATAGCATGCCAAAACTTGATATGACATTGGCAAACAAAGACCAATGTGATTCCTCAACTCATCAAATCGAGAAGGCTCGTACACTAAAGAATGTCTTCATAGTAAAACTAAATTCACGCAGAATTGTTGGGTGGAAAGTTTCTTGTAAAGACGTCCACCTATTAAGTCCTTAAATGTGAAATGCGTACACTGGCCATGCGTGGCAACTGCTGCCCGTCTTGGATTCCTCATCGGGGGGCCATGTACCTGTGTTGCAAGCCAGAGGACTTGTGACCCACGCCACTGCGTTCCCCAACTGAGAAGGCATTCTCGTAAAACTGTTTTCCTGGCGACTTTGGTTAAGCGGAAGAAGACTGAGAAGGATGGATTTTGTGATTGGATGGCAAATACACGGTACCCCAAAAACATCAGATGCGATGTATAGACCTGATCCCTGGAAAAAGCCATTGACATTTCACTGTAGGATGGACCTTTCTTAGTCTGAGAACAGTTTTGACAGTACACACAGACATGATACTGCCATGGGCCCTGACTGAGGACACGCTGTGCATTGGCCGGGAATCGAACCCGGGTCAACTGCTTGGCAAGCAGCTATGCTTTCCACTATACCACCAATGCTACTGTAGAAGGCACCTGGAGGCAACACGCAGCTGCACTCCATGTTGGGTTTTCAAACGTAGTGAAAATCAAATCCTTGATCCAACCATGCTATTTAAAACCATTGAATGGCCTGACATTGCTAACTAAATTGGATTTACCACTCAGTAACAAAATGTGTACTCACATGGAAATCCCACGGCCCAGCTTTAAGAACCAAGCCCACTGCAAACAGTGACAAACGACCTGACAATTGGACCCATTTCACCTTTTAGCAAGCAGTAATGGCTGCCAAAGAAATCTATGCGAAATACTGCGTTTGGGTTTCAGTGCTTAGATCCCACACCACACCAAAAAGTCAGATTTTGGGTTCCCACCTCTGAACCCTTCCATCTTGTCAGTCATCCAGTTTAAGTAGAATGGAACACACAAGGACAGAACACAATTGAAGAGACCAGAAGAAAGCAGAGGAGAATATAACAGCACAAGGCAGAAAAGAATAGAAAATTTAAGAACAGAACATTAAAGAAGCTGGGATCCAGGCAAGAGCACCTACAATGCAGCCTTAACAATCCTCCACAAACAGTTTAACAACCATTCTCACGTTGGTTCTTGTGAATCCCCCTTGCTAGCCAGATACCTGTTCCCTGGTTGTCTAGTGGCTAGGATTCGGCGCTCTCACCGCCGCGGCCCGGGTTCGATTCCCGGTCAGGGAATGTAGGCAGGGAGTCCACTTGAGGCCTGCGGGCTGGCAATCACTCAATGGTGGACTTTTGCACCATGACAAAAATGGAAGTCTTATTTAGCTCTTCGTGGGAATCAACACTCATGTGTAATACCGCAAGCTTGGCGCAAAAAAACTGACATTCCAATAGCACATCTGATCAAAATGAATAAAACCGTCCTTTCACACAACAACTTAGGCCTGGAACACACATGAGGTTTTTTTTTTAATCTGATGAGATTTTGTACTTCTTCGAGAACTTACACATGAAGATATAAAAAATCAGGCATTTAACAGTTTTGATCTTACTGTGTGTGGTGTGCTCTGATAATCTCATTACAGTAAAACACACACATAACAACGCTGTCCCGCAACCAATCAAGAATCTAGTCCACTGAGCCAGAAATCTCGCGAGACCAAACGTGATCTTACAAAAAGGTAGAAGACTAAACGTAGCAACAACCAGAAAACACAACACCCTGTATGGAAGAGGATATACAAGACGAGGGAATGATGGTGGTCTTGGGACTATAGTTAACAGAAAAAGCCAGAACTGAAAAGAATAACAGACTGGCGACAGCGTGAACATGGGACTTTATATCCTTCCTTCTTCCCCAATCAGCTCACTTTCTGATTGGCTACATTCAGTCCAATGTCACGATCCACACAGTCACAAATCAGTAGTCGTCGGCGTTCCTCACACACGTCATGAGTGTTGGTCGTAAATATTGAACAAGTTTAATACTTCCGATTGTGGGCCTCGACCCGTTTTGGAGCCGATTATCGGGACGAATTTGGTCGTAACATACCTCAAACCAAATAAGAATTTTTAAGGAAAATCTTATAAGACGTAAGATAATCGGGCGTTTGCTCTCCTTGGTCGGGAAGGGGTAAAATCTGGAGGAAAACAGCCCGATAATCTTCATGTGTGCACCAGGCCTTACTTAATTTTATCCAGCAGATTAAGGTCTATTGTGCTTTGACAAACATAGCATGCCAAAACTTGATATGACATTGGCAAACAAAGACCAATGTGATTCCTCAACTCATCAAATCGAGAAGGCTCGTACACTAAAGAATGTCTTCATAGTAAAACTAAATTCACGCAGAATTGTTGGGTGGAAAGTTTCTTGTAAAGACGTCCACCTATTAAGTCCTTAAATGTGAAATGCGTACACTGGCCATGCGTGGCAACTGCTGCCCGTCTTGGATTCCTCATCGGGGGGCCATGTGCCTGTGTTGCAAGCCAGAGGACTTGTGACCCACGCCACTGCGTTCCCCAACTGAGAAGGCATTCTCGTAAAACTGTTTTCCTGGCGACTTTGGTTAAGCGGAAGAAGACTGAGAAGGATGGATTTTGTGATTGGATGGCAAATACACGGTACCCCAAAAACATCAGATGCGATGTATAGACCTGATCCCTGGAAAAAGCCATTGACATTTCACTGTAGGATGGACCTTTCTTAGTCTGAGAACAGTTTTGACAGTACACACAGACATGATACTGCCATGGGCCCTGACTGAGGACACGCTGTACATTGGCCGGGAATCAAACCCAGGTCAACTGCTTGGCAAGCAGCTATGCTTTCCACTATACCACCAATGCTACTGTAGAAGGCACCTGGAGGCAACACGCAGCTGCACTCCATGTTGGGTTTTCAAACGTGGTGAAAATCAAATCCTTGATCCAACCATGCTATTTAAAACCATTGAACGGCCTGACATTGCTAACTAAATTGGATTTACCACTCAGTAACAAAATGTGTACTCACATGGAAATCCCACGGCCCAGCTTTAAGAACCAAGCCCACTGCAAACAGTGACAAACGACCTGACAATTGGACCCATTTCACCTTTTAGCAAGCAGTAATGGCTGCCAAAGAAATCTATGCGAAATACTGCGTTTGGGTTTCAGTGCTTAGATCCCACACCACACCAAAAAGTCAGATTTTGGGTTTCCACCTCTGAACCCTTCCATCTTGTCAGTCATCCAGTTTAAGTAGAATGGAACACACAAGGACAGAACACAATTGAAGAGACCAGAAGAAAGGAGAGGAGAATATAACAGCACAAGGCAGAAAAGAATAGAAAATTTAAGAACAGAACATTAAAGAAGCTGGGATCCAGGCAAGAGCACCTACAATGCAGCCTTAACAATCCTCCACAAACAGTTTAACAACCATTCTCACGTTGGTTCTTGTGAATCCCCCTTGCTAGCCAGATACCTGTTCCCTGGTTGTCTAGTGGCTAGGATTCGGCGCTCTCACCGCCGCGGCCCGGGTTCGATTCCCGGTCAGGGAATGTAGGCAGGGCGTCCACTTGAGGCCTGCGGGCTGGCAATCACTCAATGGTGGACTTTTGCACCATGACAAAAATGGAAGTCTTATTTAGCTCTTCGTGGGAATCAACACTCATGTGTAATACCGCAAGCTTGGCGCAAAAAAACTGACATTCCAATAGCACATCTGATCAAAATGAATAAAACCGTCCTTTCACACAACAACTTAGGCCTGGAACACACATGAGGTTTTTTTTTTAATCTGATGAGATTTTGTACTTCTTCGAGAACTTACACATGAAGATATAAAAAATCAGGCATTTAACAGTTTTGATCTTACTGTGTGTGGTGTGCTCTGATAATCTCATTACAGTAAAACACACACATAACAACGCTGTCCCGCAACCAATCAAGAATCTAGTCCACTGAGCCAGAAATCTCGCGAGACCAAACGTGATCTTACAAAAAGGTAGAAGACTAAACGTAGCAACAACCAGAAAACACAACACCCTGTATGGAAGAGGATATACAAGACGAGGGAATGATGGTGGTCTTGGGACTATAGTTAACAGAAAAAGCCAGAACTGAAAAGAATAACAGACTGGCGACAGCGTGAACATGGGACTTTATATCCTTCCTTCTTCCCCAATCAGCTCACTTTCTGATTGGCTACATTCAGTCCAATGTCACGATCCACACAGTCACAAATCAGTAGTCGTCGGCGTTCCTCACACACGTCATGAGTGTTGGTCGTAAATATTGAACAAGTTTAATACTTCCGATTGTGGGCCTCGACCCGTTTTGGAGCCGATTATCGGGACGAATTTGCTCGTAACATACCTCAAACCAAATAAGAATTTTTAAGGAAAATCTTATAAGACGTAAGATAATCGGGCGTTTGCTCTCCTTGGTCGGGAAGGGGTAAAATCTGGAGGAAAACAGCCCGATAATCTTCATGTGTGCACCAGGCCTTACTTAATTTTATCCAGCAGATTAAGGTCTATTGTGCTTTGACAAACATAGCATGCCAAAACTTGATATGACATTGGCAAACAAAGACCAATGTGATTCCTCAACTCATCAAATCGAGAAGGCTCGTACACTAAAGAATGTCTTCATAGTAAAACTAAATTCACGCAGAATTGTTGGGTGGAAAGTTTCTTGTAAAGACGTCCACCTATTAAGTCCTTAAATGTGAAATGCGTACACTGGCCATGCGTGGCAACTGCTGCCCGTCTTGGATTCCTCATCGGGGGGCCATGTGCCTGTGTTGCAAGCCAGAGGACTTGTGACCCACGCCACTGCGTTCCCCAACTGAGAAGGCATTCTCGTAAAACTGTTTTCCTGGCGACTTTGGTTAAGCGGAAGAAGACTGAGAAGGATGGATTTTGTGATTGGATGGCAAATACACGGTACCCCAAAAACATCAGATGCGATGTATAGACCTGATCCCTGGAAAAAGCCATTGACATTTCACTGTAGGATGGACCTTTCTTAGTCTGAGAACAGTTTTGACAGTACACACAGACATGATACTGCCATGGGCCCTGACTGAGGACACGCTGTGCATTGGCTGGGAATCAAACCCGGGTCAACTGCTTGGCAAGCAGCTATGCTTTCCACTATACCACCAATGCTACTGTAGAAGGCACCTGGAGGCAACACGCAGCTGCACTCCATGTTGGGTTTTCAAACGTGGTGAAAATCAAATCCTTGATCCAACCATGCTATTTAAAACCATTGAACGGCCTGACATTGCTAACTAAATTGGATTTACCACTCAGTAACAAAATGTGTACTCACATGGAAATCCCACGGCCCAGCTTTAAGAACCAAGCCCACTGCAAACAGTGACAAACGACCTGACAATTGGACCCATTTCACCTTTTAGCAAGCAGTAATGGCTGCCAAAGAAATCTATGCGAAATACTGCGTTTGGGTTTCAGTGCTTAGATCCCACACCACACCAAAAAGTCAGATTTTGGGTTTCCACCTCTGAACCCTTCCATCTTGTCAGTCATCCAGTTTAAGTAGAATGGAACACACAAGGACAGAACACAATTGAAGAGACCAGAAGAAAGCAGAGGAGAATATAACAGCACAAGGCAGAAAAGAATAGAAAATTTAAGAACAGAACATTAAAGAAGCTGGGATCCAGGCAAGAGCACCTACAATGCAGCCTTAACAATCCTCCACAAACAGTATAACAACCATTCTCACGTTGGTTCTTGTGAATCCCCCTTGCTAGCCAGATACCTGTTCCCTGGTTGTCTAGTGGCTAGGATTCGGCGCTCTCACCGCCGCGGCCCGGGTTCGATTCCCGGTCAGGGAATGTAGGCAGGGCGTCCACTTGAGGCCTGCGGGCTGGCAATCACTCAATGGTGGACTTTTGCACCATGACAAAAATGGAAGTCTTATTTAGCTCTTCGTGGGAATCAACACTCATGTGTAATACCGCAAGCTTGGCGCAAAAAAACTGACATTCCAATAGCACATCTGATCAAAATGAATAAAACCGTCCTTTCACACAACAACTTAGGCCTGGAACACACATGAGGTTTTTTTTTTAATCTGATGAGATTTTGTACTTCTTCGAGAACTTACACATGAAGATATAAAAAATCAGGCATTTAACAGTTTTGATCTTACTGTGTGTGGTGTGCTCTGATAATCTCATTACAGTAAAACACACACATAACAACGCTGTCCCGCAACCAATCAAGAATCTAGTCCACTGAGCCAGAAATCTCGCGAGACCAAACGTGATCTTACAAAAAGGTAGAAGACTAAACGTAGCAACAACCAGAAAACACAACACCCTGTATGGAAGAGGATATACAAGACGAGGGAATGATGGTGGTCTTGGGACTATAGTTAACAGAAAAAGCCAGAAAAGCCGTTTCTAGACAGTTCTTCGAAGAAGAGGGCATGCTACACCATGCTGAACATCACCCTACAATTACTTTCTACAGATGTTTTGCTGCCATCAGACTCACTATCAGCTCTTATATTCCATGAATTGGTAAATTGTCTTAATTTCGTCATCTGATATGATGTTAATATTCTAGTGGGCATAAAATATGACCTGATGAGATCTGAGTATATTAAATATATTAATTTATAGTATATTAAATTCAGCATGTTTTTCTGTATGTGAGTGACAGGATTCAAAGTGAGGTGGATAAACGAAATGATACTATGAAAGTTTTTAGCCATACAAAGTCAGAAGGACAAAAGAATCACTAATTAATGTTTTCTGTTAATTTTTGGCTGAGGGAAGCCACCAAGGCACAGTGCCACTCTGTGACTGCACCTCAGCCAGTATTAGAGCAAGATTTCAGACATGACTGACGGGGAATTGGCCGACTGAGAGATGGAGCATTTTTCCTCTAACGTTGGTAATGTCTCTGAAGATTTAAAGGGATATATTTCTGGCAACCCTCCTTCCAGCGAGCACACAGTCTGAACAGATACAGTTCTGGGCAGCCTGGATAAATCCAGACATGCGGCGTAAACAGCATTTGTAATGGGATATTATCCTGAGCTGTTCCTTCATTTGGAGTGTCTGTCTCATTTCATGGCTGACAACTGAGAACTGCAGTGGTGTATTTTCAGGCAGTAAGCATTCACCTTAATCCACTGGATCTAATCACTCTTGGCATCTGTCATTCACAGTCTATTGATGTGAGACAAATGCTATGGCATATGGAGAGAGGTAGTGTGAATAAGCAGGTAATGGTCACAGTAAATAAACGCTATGTAACCTTTAACCCACTGGAGACTCAGAAATTTCTCTCAGAGGCCACACAGAGGACTCTGTAATGATATTCACTGCTGCTCCAACAGACAGAGTAATGGACTTTTTATATTCTCTGACAACAACTGCACATAGTTTGGATTAAGACTTCGTCGTCCAGCTTGACAGCTGAAGTCAAATTTAAACCTAAATTTAAACCTAAATATTTATGAATAAACACTCAGGAAATGAAGAGTTATGTGTCATATTAGTTCACACAAAAGTTCAAGGCAAGGCAAGGTAAAGCAAGAAAAAAGAAAATACAGACATCTGAAAAAGAATAATAGATACCATATTTCTAAAATTTCATGCAGTAGAGTTCATCCTGTCCAGAAAAGCTTCTACATGCAGTTAAATACACACTCACTGTCAACGTCATCAGCTCACCTCCACCAGGTTGGGCCTCCTTTTTCCTCCAAAACTGCCTTAATTCTCGGTGTGATTCAGCAAGGTGTTAGAAACATTCCTCAGAGATTTTGCTCCATATTGACATGATAGCATCACACAGTTGCTGCAGGCTTATGACATAAGGGTCAGGTAAGGTAAGGTAACTTTATTGATAACTGAAGGTAGATTGGATTTGCAGTGAAAGAGAGGCCATCCTTTCACAAAAACAGAACACAATAATTTACACAAAAGGACTGAAAAAAGTGGATACTCATTTGCTCTAAAGCCCCAACATATGTGCATAATTCTCTTCTAGTATATATACATATATTGTAATTACCTAGTTTGACTTAGTGATAAACAGGACAAGAAAATGAACCAGGTGTTTTTATAGAAAATTTATATTATATTAATATGACAAGATAGTATTTTATAACTATTTTCATAGATCAAATAGAAAAAAATCAATACACTGAGTAAAAGCTCAAATAAGATTAAAATAAAGAAAAACATCAACGTGCATGTCTGTAGAAGTAAAATATTTTATTTAAACAAATGTGGTACTGTTTTGTAATAATTCATGCAGAAGAGGGTTAAGACATACAACATACTGTGGTCTCTCATCATTACCCACCATTGACCATTACCCTTACCTGGCCTTGCCTAGGGCAAGATATGCCTCATCATATTTGTTGGCTTTTTTTTCATAGTTGAAATCTCTGTTGCTGATTCATCGTTGTTTGCCCATTGATACTTTCACAAATTTGTCCATGTTTTGTTAGCAGTGCAAAAAAATATAAGTTTTATTTAGCCATGATGCACCCCCGTTGTCATAACTCTGGAGGGGGCCCTTCTCCCAGTTTGGGAACCATTGGGTTACAGCGAGTGTATTGTGGGCAGCATGTGTACCAGATGTGAGGAGCCGGCCTGAAAATGCATGCTGTTTTGAGGAGCTGTTAGAGGTACACTGGCTACAGCTATCTAACTATTACAATGACAGAACTCTACTAATTATAGCTCCATTATTTCTGCACTGCCTTTTTTTTATGTTTATTTTAACAAAGAAATTAAAAATAAGGACAAAAAAAAAAAAAAAAAAAGGGAAATCAAAAAGAGTAATCAAGGGGCCAAAGTAGCCAAAAATGTTTGGCCTATATTTGGCCTTGACTGACGGCATTGACCCAATGTGCGAGCATGGCTGCCAAAGCACAGCCACATCACCACCACATGTGGCCCAGAAGAACATAGCCATAAGTAAGGCCTCTCGTATTAAGACCCCTTCCTTCCTTCCTTCCTTCCTTCCTTCCGTCCGTCCGTCCGTCCCTCCGTTCATTTGTTATTTACTTACTTACTTACTTACTTACTTATCTGTACCACCTAGTCCATGATGGGTCGCAGGTAAGCTGGAGCCTATCCCAGCATACTTAGCAAGTAAGAGGCAGGGTACATCTGGACAGGTCACCAGTCCATTGCAGACCATTTCTGGCCCACAAAGTACTAGCCACAATCCATGTCTAGGCCAACGACTGACAACTGGACCACATGCGGCTCACAGGAGACTTGCCATAATCCCAGCCAGGCTGCCAACTGACATCCAGTCTACCTCTGGCCCACACACTTGTCAGTGCCATTACTGAGCCACAAGTGGCCAAAGTAGCCTGGATCAGACCACAACATGTGTGCTATTTGGGTTGGACCAGGTCAGTGGGGTGTGTGCAAGAGTTTTAGGTGCCAAATCTGCCCAAAGTCCACACCGTAAATTTAGACCAACTGTGGTTTAAAAAACTAACATTTCTTACGTTCACATTGTGTAAATGCAGTCAAAGCCAATTATGGGCCAAACCAAACCTACAGATGTGGGCCACATTTTGGCCAAACTATTTTTGATATCTGGGGCCATTACCCCAGCAGCAGGCTTAAGCGTTGATCCAAGGCAGGATGGATCCATGTTTTCATGATGTTTCCAGCAGATTCTGAGCCTAGCATCTGAATGTGGAGCTAAAATGAAGACTCATCAGACCAGCAACGTTTCTCCATCTTCTATTGTCCAGTGTTGGTGTGTGTGTGTGAATTGTAGCCTCAGTTTCCTGTTCTTAGCTGGCAGGAGGCACCCGGTGTATCTTCTGCTGCTGTTGCCCATCTGCTTCAAGGTTGGACGTGTTGTGTGTTCAGAGATGCTGTTCTGCAGATCTTGGTTGGAACCAGTGCTTATTGGACTTCCTGTTGTCTTTCTATCATCTCCAACCAGTCTGTCCATTCTCCTCTGACCTCTGACTTCATCAGCTGGATATTTTCTGTTCTTCAGACCATTCTCTGTAAACCTTAGAGATGCTTGTATGTAAAAAAAACCAGTAAATATTCAAACCAACAAGCACGCCGCCTTCAAAGTCACTTAAATCCCCTTTCATCCACATTCTGATGCTGAGTTTGAACTTCAGTGAGTCGCCTTCTCCATGTCTACATGACTAAATGCACCATGCTACCTTGGCTGATTAGATATTACTGTTAACTGAAAGTTGAACAGGTGACTAGTGAATTTCTTTTGATTCTACTGGAAATACCTTAAATGATAACTGATGTCATCATTAAGAACTTTGTAGTACGTAATATGTTCCAGAGTGGCTGACTATAACACTGTAAGGTATTTGCTACAAACTTGTTTGATCATTAATAATGTTAACAATGAAAACGTTAAGAGAAATAAATCTCTATTAACAAAGACTCTGTATGTTGGAATGTAGTATTTAAAGCCCCACTATTGAACTCACTGTGGCGCCCCTAATGATAGCTAATTTGGTCTTGCATCCTGTTTCTTTTCTCTCTGTCCAGCCAGTAAAAGTTGTTTAAGTGTTGATATCTAGTTATTAGCATGTGACACAGTGATGTAAAGATAAATACCTCTGTAAAGCAACATGCCAGGGTTGGAAAAAAAATGTAAAAACTAGCGACAAAAGTAGTGACAACAACCGCTCCAGGAATGTACAGAATGTACATACTAAATGTCAGTGTTACATCAAAACGAGTCAGAAGCTCAGACTTATAATGTTAGACAGTCGATGTGCAATATTTTTCTTACTTTTTTTTTCGTATTTATGGTAAGGTCTGTGTTAGACCATACCTATTGCATGTGTGTACATATAAGCGTATATACATGTTTTATTAATTTATTTTAGGGTTGGGACTTCAACACGTTAATTAATTTAAAAAGTTTGCACATTTAATCACAGTTTAAATTCTGATCAACATGGAACATTTGTCACTGCATGAGTTCCTGGTACACTGAATACACTGGTGCACACATCAGAGCTAACAATTTAGTGATGTTGGCGCTATATTTAACGATTTTTCAGACCCCTCTGGCAACTCTCTTTCAAATTAGCAACAAATATATGGAACCTTTTTTGGTGATATTGGAGACTTGGAGACTGACGTGAAAGCATGTAACGTTTACTCTTCCCAATAAATACCAGTTACTGCACAGGCCCCTCCCCCCGTCCAGAAGAACAAACAAAAGGTTCGGTCCATATGCAGGAGCCCCAGCTAGTGATGTGCAATACCACTCATTTTCTTTCTGATCCAATACCAAGTAAAATACAAGCCAGAGTAGGCAATACCTATACAAGACCAATGCTTTGTACAGAAACTTAACGTGTTTGGAAAATCCCTTTCAAAGCAGCCTACGCTGAGGGGAAAGGAAGTGGTAGTTACATTTTCATAGTATTTCAGTAAAATACATGAATAAATATGCCACAATAATTGCATATGTTTGTCAACACCTACACATTAAAATGTTTCATTAACCATTAGTCTAAACAAATGAGAGGGACTGATGCTGTGCTTCTATCGAATTAAATGTTTTTCATCCGTATTTTTATTTTTAAAAACCCTACATCGGTTTTACTGAATTTTTAATGACACCAGCCTTTTCAGCATCCTTATCGACTGAATCTAGGCCTGTTAAATTAAAGTGAGCTGATCTCAGGGCACAGTTCACTCCAAGCTGAACTCATACAGCTATTACTTGTAGCAATTTCTTATTTCATAAATGTATTTAATATTGTACCAGAACAGGATGCAATAGTCTTTAGAATGAGGGAAACTCCTGATGTTTGAACATCAACACAAAAAATTTAACCTAGCTGTACCTAGCAGACAGATGAAAATCACTTTCCCAAAATGTAGCATCAGTGGTCCACAGCTCCACATTTTCTGCCTCTGAATAGTACTTAGTGCCTGTCTGCCCCTTAAAAGTGTAAACTAATATATAAACTCAGTACATGCAAAGTGAGATATTTCAAGCATTTATTTGTTATAATTTGATTATTATGGTTTACAGCTTATGAAAACCCAAAACTCAAAATCTCAGAAAATTAGAATATTACATGAAATCAATAAAAAATTATATTGAAGACAGAAATGAAACCACCTGAAGAGTTTAGTCCTGCATATGAACTCAGTACTGGGTTTGAGCCCCTTCTGCATGACATCCCGCCTCCATGCGGTGTGGCATGGATGTTATCAGCCTGTTGTCCTGCTGGGGTGGACAGTGGCCTTCAACTCTTCTGCATTGCTCGGTCTCCTGCGTCTCATCTTTGTCTTGACAATGCTCCATAGATTTTCTTCAGGGTTCAGGACAGGAGGGTCTGCTGGCCAATCAAGCACAGTAGGCCTTGGTCATTGATCATTGGTCATCCTTGGACACTGGACTTAATAAAGCCCAGTGGACTAACACGAGATGACATGGCTCCCAACACCGACTGGAAACATCATGCTGCACTTTAAGAGTCTTGGATTGTTGCTTCTCCAGTCTTCCTCCAGACTCGGGGACCTGGATTTACACATGAGATGCAGAATTTGCTCATCAGAAAAGAGCCCTTTGGACAACTGTTCAGCAGACCAGGGGCCTCATTTATCAAGCTGGCATAGGAACAAAAACCAGCGTATGCCAAATATAGTCAACTTTTGTGATTTATAAAAACCAAACTTGCCGGGAAAATGTTCCTACCTCCACGGCAACTCTGACCCAGGCGTACACACATAATCTGGGAAAACGGGAAATGGTGTCACAAACGGTGCAGAATAAAATCAAGGAAATTATGTGAAATGTGAGACATTTGTACACAATCCACTATTACCTTTTACACCACATGTTAGATATTAAAGCTGTTTGCAGAAATTAATAAAAACGCACATTTCATGTTAATTCTCCTAAGAGTCCTGTTAATTGGTGGCCTTAAAAAAACAGGATTTTCAGGATAAAGGGAGACGATAATAATTAGAACCTCAACCACTAAAATATGTTGTGTCATTGTGAAACAAAACTTCATGTTATAAAACCCATCCAGATAAATAAGGAGCCAGTCTGCTGCCAGCATGTAGCAGTCAGTGTGGAAAGTAGCTTTGGTCCTTCATTCCAGCAGAGCGGGACCAGACTGGAGGCTGGAGGTCTAGAAGTGATGCTACGCTAATGAAACACACAAGAGGAGGATTTCCTTTTATTAATTCTTACACAGTGTTTTTTTATTGTTGTCCATTTCTGTCCAGATGGTTTTTATTTCCTGCAACTCCTTGTCCACCTGGTTAATAGTGGTGATTGTGTACCGTCCACCCAACTGGAGCACCGAGCGAGAGAGAAATATTATTTAACAGTAAATAAACTGCTACCAATCTCAGATGTATCTTTACATATTTATTTTATATATTAAAACAAATCACGGGTATCATTGCTGCAATTTAGCAGACGCTTTTCACCTGTCGGGGAATCGAACTTCGGCCTACCACTTGGGAGACGGATACTCTACCGACTGAGATATCCAGTCACATGTTCAAACACCTCTGGAATGTCTGGTATTCTGATACTGTGATGACAGCATCCGCCATTCGCTACCACTATTGTGTCTTTCTGACACCAGTAATGCCCATGCCGTGCCCACCAATTAAACATTTTTACGTTTTCCAACATGGTCCATCGGGATCTCTGTCTCACACCCTGAACAATTCCACTTCTTAACTCTTTTTCCCTCCCAAGCCATCATAGAAATGATGTGATGAATATGTATTACAGGTGTCCACCTGACCAATTATAGCTACCATGTGGGCTTGGGAAGGCGTTCCCTCAAGTGTGTCCGCTTTAGAGTTGATTCTAATTTATAAATGGAAACAGGTGTAGGACGTGCGTGTGCACGCCTTTTTAAATCTGAAAGTTTTGCTTTGCCACGCACAGTTTTATAAATAAGGCCCCAGGTCATGTTTTCTTTAGTCCAGGTGGGACACTGCTGACATTGGATTTGTTCAGGAGTGGCTTGACTAGAGGAATATGACATGTGAAGTCCAGGTCCAGCATCTGTCTGTGTCATGGAAGCTCCAGCCTCAGTCCATTGCTTGTGAAGCCCCCCCACATTTCTGAATGTCCTTTTCTGGACCATCCACTCCAGGCTGCTTCATCCCTGCTTGTTGTTCCACCTTTTTTTTCCACTCAGCTTATTGATGAGCTTTGATGCAGCACTTTGAGAGCATCCACCTTCTTCTGAAATCACCTTTTGAGGCTTTCTCTCCTTGTAGAGGGAGTCAATGATGGTTTTCTGCAGGTCAGCAACCTTCCCCATGATGGTGGATTCTACTGAAACAGACTGAGAGACCATTTAGATGCTTAGGGGTCCTTTGCAGGTGTTTTGGATTAATTAGCTGATGAGAGTGTGGCTCTCAGAGGCTGCAACGTTAAACCTTTTCACACCATTCTCATTTTCTGAAATGTTGAGGTTTTGGTTTTCATCAGCTATAAGCCATAGTCATCACAACAAATAAATGCTTAAAATTTCTCACTCCGCATATAATGAGTGTATATATTACTTTACCTTTTTAAGTTGAATTGCTGAAATAAATTAAGTTTTGTGTGATATTCTAATTTAGAGTTTCACCTGTATTACCTCATCACATTTATTTATTTATTTATTTTTTTTGTTCTTGTTTTTTTGTTTGTTTTTTGTGCATGTATGTATGTGTATATAAATCTCTATATATAGATAAGTTTATAATGTCTATATTTGCGTATATGGGTAATTGTGTATGTGTATATGTATGCATATCTTTTTATGTTATCTTATTTTAACCTCTGTTGTGTTATTGGAATTTATTATAGAAAATAATACAATAAAGAGAAGGTTAATAAAAATAATAAAGTCAGAAAGTCATGTGGTGTCCTTTGAAGAGAAATCTGACCACATTGCTTCTCTGGCTTTTAGTGTTGAACGAAATGGGAGGAGGCTGTCAAACTGGATAATATTAAGGAGGCATGTTTATATTGGAATTCTAAAACTTCTTATTTTCTTTTTTTATTCACAATGAAACTACTATATGTTTTCATTGTTTAATGGACTACAGGTAAAGAAGAGGAAAGCAAGTGAAACAATCATTTGAAACTAGACTTTTAATTTTCACAAATGACTGGATCCGATGTGACTCCATCTCTCATCTCCATCTTGTCCAAGATGAATAAAATAGAAAGACATGATGAGAAAGACATGATGCAGATTTCCTGAGTCAAAACAAGAGGTTTTGATGGGATCTGACAGTGGCTGCTGCTTTAAGAAGATAAAGCTTAAACTGAGCACTTATATTGTTTTAAATTAGTTTTCATAATTCACTGTGACCCAGACTTGAGATGAACTAAACCAGGAAATATAACCTTGGTGGGAAATGATGTCACGAGGAGCTGCAAACTATCTAGAATTAGCTCTGAAAATATTTTTTAATTTGGTAATAAAGTGTCATTGGCTGCCATAGTTTTTGTCTTTCCGCTCTTCTTTTCCCGGTCTCTATCCTTCATCTCCTAAATTTCCAAAGTGCTCCTGCTGGGACAATCAATCCTTATCCCCTCCCCTCCCTGCTGCATCCAGTGAGACGACTCAATCGCTGCTAAGATATGCTAATCTTATTCCTCAGATGATTGTGCCATGGAGTCGACATTGATCTTCCATGACCTCAGAAAAACACAAGCCATCCAGTCAGAAAGACTAATGGTGATTTTTCTCTTTGGCTGTATGTGTGTGAGTGGGTGTGGGTAATGCTGTGGATCAGTGAGTGTTTTGTAGGCTGAACCTCTGTCATCTATTTCAGACCAACGAGATAACAGGACTGTACTCTGTTGTGGCCTTTTTGATAAATTGCACCAATTTTTAAACTAGAGCATTTCAAAGGAAAACAGATTCAGTCAGAATGAATAAACATTAAGATCATCATGGGACATAAAACCAGCTGAGGGAAGGGTGAGAAGTTTTGGAAAACTCTGCCAGAATAATGGGAAAGCCAGGAAATTATTTCACACATATGATTTTACTCCATAAATACTTCAAAACACTAGACAATATGCAGGATTTTCCCAAAATGAAGGAGAGACAGCAACACATTGATTCAAGGTGAAATACAATCAGTCAGTATTCATCTGGAATACTGACCAGCCTGAGCAGCATTGCTAACCTACACACACTACTTACATAATATTTCAGCCATGTGTAATCTGCAGTGGAAAAATTACTTAAACAAATAAATAAGAGGAACATTTGTGCAATAAAACCATAACAGCTCATTGTTTAATCTGGTATAATTGCAAAGTTTATGACACTTCATTTCCTTTGCACTGGTGAGTGGATGTCTTAAGTGGAAAAGTTTGCTAGCCGCTATTTAGCTTGTAGCATTTTAAATCCCATAGACCTATGCTAATGGTGGTGATGTATGGTGCATGCATGACTCTGGCTACTAGGTGGAGTCTGGCACCAGCGTTTTGTTAACCTGCAGAGTGATGGATAGCAGAGATAGAGAGAGAAAAATAAAGACAGAAATTAACGTGCACAGACGGCCCTCTGTGTGCTTCCATGCATTAACATACAATATTACAAAAGTATTAGCATTGGGTGCGCTAACTGGGAAGAGAAACAGAAGTCTGGTTTCTCTTTCATGCTCGAGTAAAATGTCCTCCTTTGTAACTTTAATTCTGTTCTGCATTGTATATGTTGAGGTGATTTTCTGTTGCACAGCTGTCTTCCTCCTCTTGTGTGATGGATGATAAGCAAAGCATTGGGACGGGTTCTCTAAGCACAGTGGTGTAGTCTGGGGTATACGCGGGTATACAGCATATACCCACTTTTTAGTCCGCATTGGGGAGACCCAGTTCTAAACCCCACATTATTTTTGTAAATTATATGTGCGTTTTATTGTGGTTACTTATCATCGGGGCTTCTGCCGTACCTAGATCATCTGATTTTTGGCCCAAGAAATTCTTCACTTCAACAGTAAGTAGTTAATTGTGTTGCATCATTAGTCACCCTTGTTAGCTGAGTAAAGAGTTATGTGATTTCATTTGATCAAAGATGTTTGATGGAACCTCACATCGACATTAGATAACCTCATCTTAATCCTTAAAGCCCACTCTGTCCTCATAAATGTTAGGAATACTGGGAATACTTTCTCTGAGGTCCACACATGTTTATAGACTAGATAATTATTGATTTTTGACAAGTAATTCTCCATTTACTTTAGGGACATCTTTGTCCCCAGAGTCCCCAGAGGATTTTTTTTTTCTTTTTGGCAATGGATTAAAGTTAAACTCATTTTATTTCATTTCATATTTTTACTAAAATGCTTAGACAGACAGTCCGAAGTCAGGCATGTCGTTTACTGTATCATCATGCTTGATCACGAGTTTCCTTAGTATATTATTAAGATCTGACAGTCCTCTCCACCTCCAACTGGTCATATCATGGAAAGTTTTTAAAAACTGCCCTTTGCAACTTGTACTTGAAAAAGAAACACTTCATAACTTTCTGACTATGAACTGATCTTATAACTAATTTTGATGGCACATTGATATTTATTATGCACATTCCTAGAGTTGTTGTTGCCCTGCAGCTTTCTGAGGCTGAGAAACTACATTTCATCACTTTGTGTTCCAGCCGGAAGCATCACGTTACAGCTGCATTTTGGTTTGCGGCACCACGTCACACACCAGCACCTGGAGAGGTAGACTTGGTATTTCCACAGATATGAACACAGTTCCAGATGTGACTGTGTCTCATTCACACATAAAGGATAAATGACATATTGCAGCTGTCAAATAAAGAACAAGATGTTTTGATTGCGTCTTACAGCATGTCATTAAGGATTCTGGATCGGCTGCTCCTTTTATTGCTACAGCTAGAATGGGAATCAGGCCAAAATCTAAATTCTTTCAGCAAATCGGTAAGAGTGAACGGGGGTAACCTGGAACATCAGGTAATTCAAAAACTTTAATCTAACAGCCGTATATTTGAGTCAACACATGAAGAAAAAATACCTGCAAAGTACTTCAGAAATATGCAAACAACAAAGTTGATCCAGGTCATGAGTCAGATCCCATATTCATCAGTTCATCGGCCTGACTTGATGAATTCATTCGAGAGTATAGTTTTCCACAAATTACTTCCCGCAATTCATACAAATAAGTAATCTATTGCAGTGTGTATCCTACAATGTAAACATATCCTCTTTACTTCCCAGCTGTATCCCCTACATGGCATGACCTACTTTAACTCACCCCAGGCAGCACACACTAACATTTCTCACTGTGAGCCACACTGACTGCACATTGCCTTCACCCCTTGCCAGTACACATATTGCTTTAGCAGTTAAATTGAAACAGGGATGAATTAGTTCTACAATTTATTTAGCTTAAGCTGCAGGGGCCGAGCTGTCTGCATGAGGCCAGTTGATATTCCTCATGCACATGGGAGAGGCCTGAGCTCGCCCGGAGTCCCAGAGTTAGATTCATCCATATATGGAAACATATTTAGCTCAAAAATAGATGGCCTGGGCTTTAGCTGAACAGCAGTGATCTTTGTGCTGTAGCTGCTTAAGCTGCATCGTCCCCTGAGTATGTACAGTGTATAATCCCCCCCCCCAAAAAAAGCCAAATAATCAGATCTATATTTGTGTGTAATCTCATCATCTTGGATAACACCTGTTGACGTCTGAGCTGACATTAGATGGCAGTATGACTCAAGTCAACTCTCTGGCTCCATCATCGCTCCTCCTCCTCCATCCTCAGCCCAGCCCAGCTCTCAGTGTGGAAACTGCATCCAGCCTCTTTAATGGAATGTCAAAAGACGGCAGCATTTTGCCTGCCTCTTTGAAATACAGAGTGGGTTCAAACAATGTGCTTCCCTGTTCAAAAAATGCAGGCATTCCTGTGATGTGAGGATGCTCACACTAACTCCTGAACTCCCTGTGGATGCTGTTCAGGCTGCAACATCACTCAGTCCTCAATGAAAACGTGACAAGCTGGCTACTGATAGACTTGAAGTAAATACTGTTTATTACTCTCTGATAACACAAACATGACTGATCTTCCTTCAGTTACAATCTCAGTTTGCTCAGAAAAATGGAATTTGGTGTCACATACTGTTTCTCACATCATACATAACATTCCTACAGAGGACATAGATTTTGGTGTGATTGAGTGACCTGAGATGATGGGACTATTACTGACTTAAGATATGTGGACATCGAACAGTGGGCAAAGAGTACTACAAAGAAAAGGGTTCAGTTTCCTCAACCAGGAAAGGAGTGTATAGATTCTCCCACTTTAATTACCACTCTGTGTGGATTCAATTAGCAAAAAAAGACTGTTGTGGCTGCTAAGCAGAAGCTATCAGGGCAACGATTCAATGATTAAGAGCTAATAGTGCTTTAAAACTTAGAGGATGTTTTATATTCCGCCAATGCTTGTCTCCAAGAAAAGAAAAAAGAAACCATTTGGCTGTTCTGGAGGAAATAAAAAGGAAAAGCCAGATCAATAATATTCCAATACCGTGTTTTCTGGACTATAAGTCACACTTTGTCATAGTTTGACAGGTTCTGCGTCTTACAGTCAGGTGCAACTACTTAAAATATATTTAACATGTTAAATTAATTAATTAAATGCTAATTCATATTGACAGACATGAACCGAAGAGTAAACACTGCCGTCTACAGCCGTGAGAGGGCGCTCTAAGCTTGAGACTAAATTCTGAACTATATTGTTCAGAAGCAACAGAGAGGATGAAGAATTTAACATATCGGACACATGTTCAGCCTGTTGTTCCATGTGCTACGATGTAGTTGAAAAACTTGCCTTTATTGATTAAATCTCTGTTCTTGGTCTTGAATTTTGTGAAATAAATTTCTAAATAAATGTGACTTATAGTCCAGTGAAACTTAGGTTTTTTTCTCTCTCTCTTCGTGACACGTTTTTTGACTGATGGGACTCCAGACCGACTTATAGTATGTAAAATACAGTACATTCTAATGAAAGATAATTATATTTATCTTTAATTGTATTTACATGGCAGTTCATTATTTAAGTGTTCTGGTACAGATTATATATATATATCATTTTTGACTCTGAGAAACTCTCATAAATATCCGGCATGTAAGTTTAGCAAGCAATGTCCTTTCCATTAGTATTAAGAACTTTTTATTATGTACTGTAGGCTATGAAAATAATAATTACAATACACTAGATTAATCAAATCTATGATTTAATATTTTTTAAATGAAGTTATGTTTGTTAGAAGCATCATTATGTGATAAAACCTCCAGAATTTTACTCTGTTGTCTTGGTTACATGGACCACAGTAGAGTACATCACCACTCTGATAAGTCCAAATGGAAGTAAGGTCTTGTGTTTGAATTATTGCTCCATTGTGGTGTTGGTCCTGTTCCTCACATGTTGGGCTGCAGTTTGTATTGTCTCCCTACACACTGAACTCCCTGTAGCTTAATGGAACAACCTCCACTGGTGTAATGGACCAATCTCAATGCTACATACCCGAGGCTGCAGATGTTCATTGAACATATGACTGCTGAAATTTATTCAGAGGTTACACAGTGGACAGTTAACTAACTTCATACTTCAAATACAGTTTTTAGATTACAAGTTACAAGCTGTGGTCAAAAGTGCGGTTTGATGGGTCCCAAAATCCAGCATGTGGTAGTAAAGAAGTGGTAGTAAGAAGAAAAAAAAAAGTTTTGTATATGGATAAAACTTTTGTGGGTTAACTGGTTTGACTTGTGGTTGGTTGGAACTCTGGAACTGCATAAATATAAAGAGATAAAAAGCAGAGTTGTTTTCACATTCAAAACAGTTATCTCAACGTACTTTTACAGGCAGTCCGATTCAGTCCGTTTTACTGTTTCCTTTTTACAGAAAAGATGCAGATTTTTGTAGAAAATTAATGAGAATTTCACTTACAAAATCCTTTAATATCTGAATCTAATATTATCATTTTTTATCTGAAGTTGTTATTTAACTTAATTTAATTTATTAGCAAAATGCAAAAAGAAAAAAAAATATGTGTGTACCATTTATTAATGTGTAATATATTTCCTTTATTAATATTATTTCTCTCTGCTCCGGCTACGCTGTTGACTATACATCTAAAACTGTGTTAAACTCATCTGATCGTCGTGATAAATCCATCCAGAATGAAATTTTTCCTGACATAGTTCCCCATGTGCATGAAGAAAATTAATCTGGTTTGATGTGTTAGAGAAAGTTGCCTCCTGTATCCATAGATACCGAGCAGCTGGATTGACAGTTTCCTCCACCTATAGACACTCGCAGCTCTTTAACATAAGCTGACTGTTTAACTCCCAGATATTATATTTACAGTTGTGAAATCATTGTTTATTTTAATCAGTCTTCCATGTTTGAAGCAGGATTTGATCACTCATTAATTTTAAAGGCCTCATTATATTGAAGATAATTGCAATCTTCTTTGCTTTCAAACAACTTCCACTTCTCAGACATGTACAGATTATTTTCTTTATGCATTTGAAATGGTACAATACTGCTTTGGAGGCAAAATATTTGCTAAAGAAAATATACAGAATATGATATATTCACAAATAAAATGGAAGAGAAGACTGATAAAAAAAATCCCTTTCAATATTCAAGGAGGAAGATTACCGAAGCTGATGCTGTTAAGAAAAGGTACAACAAGACGACGTAAAAATATTATTTATTGTACAACCAGTAGTAAATGGTTTGTATTTATATGCCGCTTTTCTGTATCTGGAATGATATCCAAAGCGCTTTACATCATACATCACATTCACCCATTCACACACACATTCACACACTGATGGCGGAAGCTGTCATGCAAGGCGCTCAACCACGACCCATCAGGAGCAAATAGGTGTTCGGTGTCTTGCCCAAGGACACCTCCACATGAGCTCGATAGGCCAAGGATCAAACCAGCAACCCTCAGGCTACAAGACGACCACTCTACCCACTGAGCCAGCTGGGTGATGAAGCACATGCATTTTCTCATTGGCCAAGTAAAGATTTATTTAAATAGTTAACATTATCCTTGAAAGGCAGTCGTCGCATCAGCGTAAAGGACGCAGTCATGACTCACTGAGTTTCTGATGATGCAGCCTCTCCAGATGACCAAAACGGCAATCATGTTCATTTACATCCCAGGTCTTCAGAAAGCTGGAGGCATCCTCGTGTCAAAAAGGAGAGCATGGAAGGCATCAGCATGTTTGACCTGGATGTCAACTTGCTTCTACAATGTGATCATTCATCACACGGTGGGGCACCAGTGCAGCTTAGCATAGAAATCTTCTTCTTTGTAATTCTGTGAAACCTGACACAGAAGATGTCAAGATTTATTCCTGTTTAAAGAAAAAGGAACAGATCTGATATTTAACACCTTTAGTAGAAATATACTAAACAATATACTATACCATACAAATATACATATTCATACGTATGGCAGCAGACTGGCTCCTTATTTATCTGGATGGATTTTATAACATGAAGTTTTGTTTCACAATGACAGAACATGTTTTACTGAACATCCTGTTTGTTTTTCCTGAGCGTGCCGTGCGCTCTTAGGAGAATTATTATGGAATGTGCATTTTTATTCATTTCTGCAAACAGCTTTAATATTTAACGTGGTGTGAGAGGTAATAATGGATTGTGCACAAATGTCTCACATTTCACATCTTTTCCTTGATTTTATTCTGCACCGTTGGTGTTGCCATTTCCCATTTTCCTAGATTCTGTGCGTACGCCTGGGTCAGAGTAGCCGTGGAGGTAGGAACATTTTCCCGTCAAGTTTGGTTTTTGTGAATCACAAAAGTTGACTTTGCAAGCTTTATAAATAAGGCCCCTGGTAACTAGGATGGGCTTAATGCAAAGAATTTCCCAGCTGGGATTAAAGTAAAGTATAATAATAACTCAGTGGATTGAGTATTAGATTTAGTTTAACAATATCTCCAATATGTGATGTGGAAGCAGATCCTGTAGGAGTAATGGGGCTGAAATTTGGGAAATACAGGTTAGTTTCATAATATATATTTTGTGTGGAAAAAAAAAACACACTAACTGAAACATCATAGTAATGCAATTACTCAACACTGCTACATATTCAACAAGCTATTGGAATGATGATCAGCTTCATATGCATGCTAATCCATAGTAGATAAATGTAGAACTTGCATGCACACTCTTTTATAGATTCAGAAGTGTTGGTGCACCACATTTCCTTTTTTCCCCTACGTATGCCACCTGTAGTCATTGTTGCTACGTACAGTTTTATAAATGAGGCCCCAGAATCCCGTAATGACCTGCAGTAAAGCAAACATTCTCATATCTTAGCATATAAAAAAGAAGGAATGTCCAAACCATGTTCATGTCATGAACTTATTCTAAATACCAGAAAATCAGAAGTGTCATCCAGACTAGTTCTGGTAAATTAGTTTTGACAACTTTTATTTGCCCTTACTTAAATAAATAAATCAATTTTCTTGACTATGTACACTGATGGTAATGATGATGTAACTCCCTATATGTAATCTCACATGTAAATAAGCCTAATTTTATGTATGAAATGTTAAAGGAAACTTGTCTTACCCTTTCTAGTCAGGCTTAATTTTCATGCTTTAATGTCATTCCAGCCTGATCAGACTTTAGTTTTTCCAAAGCTGGATTTTCTTCATCCTTCTCATGCTGTTTGCAAAAGCAATAACTCGGTTGTGGCCATCCACATTTTTCAAACATTTGTGCTGCTAAACATTTTGTTTTTGACATTTTAAAGATGTCAAAGGTTAAAAGTAAACCAAAAATTCCACGTTAAAAAAGCTAACATCTCAGCCAGCACAAACATTTTAACAGCAGAAATTCCCAGGTTTACCTTTTTAAAGATAATAATCAGAAAGTGCTGTACAGATGAAAAATACAAACATAATACAACAGTATGACAACATAGTTCGATAAAAGCAGGTGCAAAATGATGCATTTTTAGTTGCTTTTTAAAAACTTCCACAGTAAAACTTCTTTTATGTATGCTGGTGTTTGACCCTTCAAAGTCCTATAAGCAAGGACCAAATAAAACTTTTATTAATATCTTTTTATTAATACCTTTTATTAACATCTGTAAAATCTATAGCTGCACAAACAGAAATGGTAGCCGGACCATTTTCACAGAGTTCGTTTTGACAAGTCTTGCTGTTAAAAACAGAAAGCAATGAGCTTCAGCGGTTACGTCTATTTTGAGGTGATTGTTTTGTGACTGGTTTCATGTCACATGACGTCAACCAAAACTGATGAGATGTAGTCTGTGACAGCTTATGTTTATTTGAACAATTTCTCTGTAACTTCTAACTCTGAACATGAGCAGGTGAGAGCGAAAAGAAAAATCTGTAACTGTGTAAGTATAAAACTGTAGAAAAGTAAGCATCTGAGGTAAAGCCTGAGAAGGACATGATTCTGACCCTTTAAAGCTTGAGCCAAGGTATAATGAGCAGAAAATTCTAATTTATTTAATCTGAAGACATATAAAATGTAAAGAATAAATAAAATGAATGTGTATGTTTAATGTTTATCAGAATGTGATGTCAAAATTATTGTAAAGATATCCACCAGGGAGCAGAAGGCACAACAAAAGTTTTTACCATAAAGTGATGCAAAAGTCTCAGAAACTGTTTGTATCACATATTATACATATGGTGTTAAAAAACTAATAGACCTCAGGTTGTGGATTTCAAGTCATAAACAACCCCAACCTGCCACCCAGTAAAGCATCCAATCATGATGGACGTGAACATGTGGAAATGTCTGCAGTAGTGCAATGAGAGCTGCGTCACAGCAGAAAACAGCAGGAACAAAATGCAGATTTAACCAACATTGGTATTTTAGATTTTATTATAAGATCATGTTGTACAGTTACTCCAGTCTGTCAGTCCAAATCACGCTAATAGGTACCATTCAACATTTTTCTTTTCTCTTTCTTGTCTCAAGGTTGACAAGAACATTTCATTTGATATAATCATTAATAAATGTGTAATAGACTTGATAATTTCAGGGTGAAAATTGAACCCAGGTGCCTGTGAGGAGATGAATTATGTTCCTGATGCAATGAAATGATATTGCTTGGGGGCAACATGTTCCTCAGATTCTCCTTGACAATGAGAAACAGCTGTTTGTTTTTGCCTAGAAGATGCTGCCCTTGGTGATGTATTTTATTCTGTTGTGGCTGCTGCATGCATGATTTATTAAATCTAGAAGACTTTATTGGTGCTGCAGCCTGCAGCCAACACATTAAGACTACAACCTCCTGAAAATAAAAGAGCATGTTGCCTGTGTTTGATGGCAAACCTTTATAAAAGAAATTGATGATGACTTTAATAAAATTTTAAGTGTGTAAGTTGAAATTATAACAGTGAACTTTTGATTGATTGTCTGGCTGATGTGATCAACCATCATATTTTACTCAGGTGTATGTGATGTGAATCAGGTATTTTCAGATGGTAAAGTTATGTTCCCTTTTACACTGTCACTATGAGCGCTGAATAATGAGTGGCAGGTATCCTTTCATGAATTTAAGGAATGAAAAGAGGCCTGTGGGACCTCTTAAGCCAGACAACCAGGGCAACTCCATGTCCTGCCCCAGCTAATCTGATAGCTGAGTTCATGCACTGCTGTGATGGTCTGGCTGCTCTGTGGAGCTGTCACTCATGTTTCTTTTCCTGTCACTCATACTTTCTACTGCTGGTCACCTCACAAATGTTTTTCCCCACACCTATTACACTTACAACCAAAAACTTAAAAAATGCACTATTCATAAAGATGGGACCTTCTTCATTAATAAAAACACAAACTACAACTCTAGTTGTAGGTGTTAAACTGGCAATGAAAATGATCTGGTGATGTGTGGTTGGAAAAACCAGGTAGTATTCCCCAAAGCTGGATAAAGTGAAAGCCTGGCTTGTCTTCATAAGTCTGGCCCATTTAAGCGTGGCATATAGTAACCATGAGTAACCATGGTAACTGATGCACCAGAACTAGCCTGCTCGGGGGCAGGCTAACGTTCAAGCTTAGCTTAGCTGTGTCTCAAAGGTCTGAAGAAAAAGAAAGTTCCACCTGGTATAACACTGCACTCCTGCCCTCATTCTGGTATAAAAGTAACAACAAAAAATACTTATCATATCACTATTTTGTCTTTAATAATGAATAAATCTGTCAGTGCCAATGTAACTGAAGAAACACAACTATACAAGCACTGAACATGAAATTAAATGAAAAAGAACATGGTATTCATTAAAACTAATTAATACCGTATTAACCCCTCCCCAGGTTCAGGAACCCGACCTCCACTGCCTCTGGTTGGCTACCAGTAAACTGGGATCAGCTGAGCCCCGTCCATACAGGCTGAGGGTGTTTAAAGAGAGATAGAAAAAGAGAAAGCTGGTCTAAAGAGATGGAGAGAGAAAGATATAGATAGATAGAGACAGAGTTCCTTTTCGGTTACCATGGCTTGATTGTCACGCTTAATTCAAAGTTCATTCAGGCCACCAGACCCACGGTTTTCAGGGGGAGGACCACCAGTAGCAGTGGTCTCTGACGTTGTCTTGGTAGCTACAGAGCAACATATTTACAGCTCAACACGTTTAGAATAAACACATTTCTTCAAAGATACCTCCCACTCTGAGACATGTTCTGGTTCTTTATTTCCACCTGCTGCAGGTTCGCTTTGCTGGTAAGATGCTGCTGCTGGTGGAACAGTGCAGAGTTAATGTAGGTCGCACACACACGATAATCACAAAGATGATGCATATTGATTGTTGGGTAATTAATAAACTGCACAGGGCCAGTACATCTTATACAGAGACAATTCCGCAATTGTTTGCCATGCCACTTCCCTCGCTTTATTCATCACGGCTATATCACCTTTTCAGGTGCTGACACTTTAGGACTTAAAGTCCTCATACATCTCCATCAATTACATGTGGTCAGGAGAGACAGGTGAGCCTCACCTGTCCTGATAAAAAATCAAAAGAAATTTAAAAAGTACATTAAATAAATATTATTTTCCTCTGATCTGTGTTAAAAATGCATTTTCAGTATGAATCTACACAAAAATCGCGGAGTTTGCGGATTTCCCGATCAAACACAGGATAGAAATCTCGGGTGAGGCAGTGGCGAGCTGAGCCTCCTCTGACTGCGTGATTGGGTTGCATGATGCTTTTCCATTTCTGTTCCTCAGCATATCAACAACATGAACGTTACAGAAATATGTGTTATACACCATGACTCTCCACCGTGTGTGTAACGTCTTTAAGGTGTGTGTGAGGGAATTATTCCTGCTGATCTACAATAAAGTGCAGAGAAAAGTCAGCAGGTGAGGCAGCAGTACTCTACCTCACCTCAAGGGGGCGTAGTTGCATGCTGGTGGATGAATAGTGAAATAAGAAGCTCTTTTCATTCTTACAATGTAAATGTGACTCCAGAGGAGTCGGTGCCTCACCAGCCATGAACCCACCGCACGTCACTGATCTCCATCAGCTTTCTTTGTTCAGCTGCTGAGAAAATGAAGCTCTCTGCTTGTTCTCTTTTTCTGCTGCTTCTCTTTTCCACCATCCACTCGTCAGGGCTTCCTACGTTCCTCAGGACCTCCCACATAGCCAGGCTATGTAAGCCTCGCTTGGATTAGCCTCGGTTATATGTAGATAATTTGTGTTAGTGGAACGGATGAGCCTTAGTTCAGAGATGTTGTTAGTTCAAGCGAAGCTTTCCTGATTCAGCCTGGCTTTTTGTAGCTGCGTTGGTGGAATATCCCCCAGGTCAGATATGCTGCAGGTTGATGAGCAGGTGGAACAAAAGTGAGGATGGTAAACTGCCACGAGCAGGAGACAATATCCTCTACAGCTGAGCACTCAAACATACACCCACCATCCATTTTACCAGTACCACTGTAGCGGATTCTAGCATCTTCAAAATAAAGACTGGAACTTTTGTTTAATCCTGACTGAATAAAACATTTGAGGGATTTTCTCCATACAGACAAACAGTCCCTCTCACTCCAAAAGTGGGGGTCTGACTGGTAAAAATCCAGGACTCAGATTTATGACTTGCTTTTCAGCTCCACAGGTCAACACTCCGACCTGGACTGGGGGAATACTTCGTTAAGTTATATGAAAGATCTGGGAAATTTCTGAACTTTAATCTTCTGCAACACAAATCTGCCTTAAGAACCAACTAAAGGTTTCATGGATCTCAGATGGTACTCATTATCCAGAACGTTGTCCACTTTGAAGCTGTTTTTTTCTAAACTTGTGCTTTCCCTCAACTGATAAGCAACCCCTTTTTTCAGGCACCGACATGTTTACTCGGGCAACGCCGCAGCAAATGACTCCTGCGTGCGGCAGGAAAAGCCAGTATGATACGCAGAGCACACACACATGTAAATAGTTATTTTTGCTCTGCTGTATTCACTATAAAAAAATAAATTACTTTGTAAAGAGTCTGAAGTTTTCAGTTTGTGTCTGTTAGATGTGCTTTGGCCACGTCTATAAAATATTAGCTAATAAAAATATTGAGTAGTTATTAACTTATCACAGCTATGAAATATTAAATAATCCATCTTTGGTCGCTACATTTTAAGTCTTATCCCTGGATGTAAATTACATTAGTTTATCAACTTTATAATATGCTCCATATCACAGAACGAAGTTTATCATGTTTAACCAAGATCTGACACAAATTACACACCTGTAAACATTTCACCACCTTTTTATATTTTTACCTTCATATACGCTAAATCTGTGTGACTATGTCCTCATAATTCTAAACTGTAACTCAGTCACAACCAACCCTCCACTGACGGATTACTCCTCCACCTTCTACTGATGATTCCATAAAACACACAAAGCTTAATAGCAGATGATGAGATCTTTATTTTGCACATAACAAAAAAAAAGAGAAAAAAAATTAAATGAAATGATGCATTTTCTATGGAACATTTTCTCTTTAAATGTGTACATCATGTATACATGTATGTTCTGTCTGTGGAACTTCCAGAACATGATGCTTATTATGAAGAGGTGTGTAGTGATTAGCTGGAAGGCAGGAGGTAAAGCATCCAGGCTGTTCTCCATCTCCTTCAGTATCTGCAGCAGGTGGTTGTGTCCATCCTCTCCAGTGCAGCTTCAGGCGGCCACAGATGTATTGAAATGTCTCCCTGGACATACAGAAATTCTCTATCCACTGCTCATCGGTAAAATTAAGAACAACCTTTTCCCACTAGTTATCAGCTTTGCTCCGGACCAGCCGGACGGTGAGGAGTTCAATGAGCTGCAGCAACGTCTGAAACAGAACACGAGTTACAATAAACCCGCCGTCTGAAATATTTACTTATTATAATCTGCTCAACACAGACAGTAGAAAACTGTCTGAAATATTTACTCATAAGACACGTATACAATCGGCGCATGTTTAATAAGTTAAACTTACACGTCGTCTCCTTTGTCTGCGGCGTATCTCCTGCCGCTGGAGTCTTCATCTTCTGACTTTCAGGAGCCTTCCAGCCTCGACGTGAGACGCCTGATTTTATAGTCCATCAGTAACATCTCCATCAAGCAGAGCATGAACACTACGATCTCTTCCTTCTCCATATTAGCTTGTCGTGTTGTTTTGTTTTTAGCGGGTTTTGTTTTGTTGTTATGTGGCGCTAAAGTCACACGTCACTGTCGCAGACGTATGCGTCACATCGGTCCCGCTACCGCCCCCAACTCATGTGCGAATGCAACATGAAACAGTTCCCCTGGAGAAGGGCCGTTCTTAGAACTAGGACAGTTATTAGAACTGCGTTCTTAGAACTTCTCTGTCAGAATGGGCCTAAAGTTAAAGTGGGTGTCAAAATGATGTGGTCGCTATCCGTGGTGCTGAACTGCTTTGAATTTGTGTTGTATTATTATTAGTGACCATGTAGCCTATTATTTATTTATTTATTTTTTGTTTGTACTTCATGTCCGTTTGATAGACTTCAAAATGGCATAGTCACTCTCCGTGATGCTGTAACCTGTAAGCCCCGCTGTTGCGGGCATGTGTATGTTGTAAAATGATGTTATCACGAGCTTTATTATTTTGCTTTAAAGGGCCCGGTCATTTGCCCGCCCCTGGCCCGGCTCCGATTTGTTCCGTTAGTGCTTTGTCTCCATTCAGGCTGATGAAATTCAATTGATACCTCAACTCAGCATCAGCTGGTACTTGTGATCCATTACACTGACAAAGCCCATTATGTGCAACAGAGGTTTTTTGAGTTCATACCTCTCCACAGTGCCACAGCTGACTCCACTGCCACAGCACTTCTGGATAGGTTGAGCGCCATTCTCCCTGATGACCAGAAAAGCAAGCTCATTTCCCAGGCATATGATGGTGCAAGTGTCATGAGAGGAGCCACAGGTGGTGTGCAGAAGACGGTACAAGATGTGTACCTGAATGCATACTGTGTTCACTGCTACGCTCACCAACTCAACCTCATTATGCAGCAGGTCACATCTCATATCCCAAAGGTTAGTCAGTTCTTCTCTGACCTGGTTGGATTTTCTAGCTTTTTCTCAAAATCTCCCAAGAGAACCTGTGTGCTTGATAAAGTGGTGGCACACAGACTCCCAAGAGCAAGCACAGTAAGATGGAACTTCCATATCCGGGCTGTGAGCACTGTGTTTGAGCACAAAGATGACCTGATCCAGTGTTTTGAGACCATCAGGGACTTAGAAGAGTTTGATCCCACCACTGTAAGAGAAGCTGGAGGGTTTGTGAGACTACTGGAGGATGACACTTTCAGCTTCTTCCTGAAACTGTTCCATCACATCATGCCTCATGTGGACGTTCTGTACAGCCAGCTCCAGAAACGGACCATCGACTCAGTCTTTGTCCAGAGAATCATGCAGCAGTTCGCAGACAACATACAAAGTATCAGGTAAATTAATAAGTATTTTGTACTGTTTAATATTTCTGATATTGTGTTAACCTCTGTCCTGCTTGAACTTGACATTTCTTGTTGTTTTACCTGGAAACTAAAGCTCAACTTTTCTCTTCTGGTTCTGTTCAGAGATTCCCTCCCCACTTTCTGTGGAGAACATAGTGGCAGTGTATCTGAGCTGGCCAAGAAACACCGCACACTAGGCCCAGGTGATCTTCAGAGGGTAGCTGCAGAGGTGAGATAGAAGTTAAATGTGTGGTGTTGGTCTTTTACAATGCTTTTAATCATAGTGGTGCATAGTGGTGTATTGTGTAGAAAAGTGGGGAAGACATCTTAGAATAGGCCATGTATAATTAAGTCTACTTTTATGGAGGTGCTATGTTAATTTGCATTGTCCCTTAAATTAAATGAACACATAATTAAAAAAAATAATTTGTTTGTATAAAACTGACTTAACTTCATCTCCATATTGTATTAAATGGGTGAATTAATTTTTTAGGTTTGTGACACCATCTTGGGCCATGCAAAAGAGAGGTTCTCCTTCACCAAACATCTGATCAGTGCTACACTGCTACAAGCAGACAGATTCAACAGTAAACAGCCAGGTCCCTGAAGCAGCACTGAATACCACCATGGAGGCTTACCCTCTTCTGAACAAAGAAAAGTTGAAAACTGAACTGGCCCTCATCTACAGCAATGACGAGTTCAAGAGCTGCACTGCTGCTGTGGCTCCATACCACCTTTTCATGAGAAACAATCTTCAGGACACGCTCTCAGAGACTGTGGCTCTGCTGAAGATCATCATCACAACTCCTATGACTACAGCTGAATCTGAAAGGTGCTTCTCAACACTGAAGAGAATCTAGACCTTCCTCAGGAAGACAATGGCACAGGATCGTCTCAATGCATTGGCCATGCTCTCTATGGAAAAGAAACTTGTCAAAAACATCCCTGACTTTAACCATAGAGTCATTGAGAAATTTGCTTCT
Source organism: Melanotaenia boesemani (assembly GCF_017639745.1). NCBI lineage: Eukaryota > Metazoa > Chordata > Actinopteri > Atheriniformes > Melanotaeniidae > Melanotaenia > Melanotaenia boesemani. The sequence goes on from NC_055687.1 coordinate 36,140,285, forward strand.
CTCAAGGATAGAAGGGCAAAATTCATGTACAAAAAGTAAAGCACTACATGTCACTGTAATGTTGCTTTTATTGTTTTCAGTTATTTAAATACAGTGATACTATATTAGATTATTTGCGTGCTTTTTTTAAAATATATATATGTTTTGGAGTTTGGTATATCCCCCCCTAGAGAAAACTACACCAGCCGCCACTGCCTTTGGACCACCACGTGATACATCTTCTGGCCTTCTTGGGAGTCTTTCGGGATCCAAACTTCCTAATTTGCCTGGGAGAGTCACCACAACGTTCTTAAGTCGGCTCGATCCAAACAGAACCGGACGAGTCCTACTCGGATCAATTCTCTGCTTGTACGGCCAGATTTGGCATTAGTGAAGTAGTTCTACATCGTAGTTAAACTTCCAGCTTTAAACGGATGAGATTCAGTTTTCCCTCTTTTTCTTTTAGGATTCAGAGATCCTTTTTCAGTCCAATAGCTTAGATTAATTAACACCGCAGGTTAGTTAACTTTGGTTTCATTTCTTGCATACATTTAATTCATTTGACACATTACATGATCTTAAAATAAGATTCTGGTTTGAACACCATATTCTGCATTTTACAATGTTTGATTCATTTTCCCACACGAAGTCCTTTGTAAATATTTCCTTTTCATTTATGCATGATTAGACTAGTAATAAACATTTCATATTTATCCTAAACTGGTCTGGTTATTGTGATCTCCTCCTTTGAGTCATGTTATGGGTCCGTTTGAATTAAAAATTCACATGATTAGCGTCCTGAGACTTGATTGTCTGGCTGAGAGATTGATTGATAACAGATTGATTTGACTAGCTTGAATTAATTAATTTATTAAACTAATTAATTTAGTACTCTAATGGTGTCCACACAGCCATTGGATTAGTATAAAGCTATCTGTGTGGTGGTGTCCGAAGTATAATCAATATTTTGACTAATAATTCATAATTTTATGACATTTTTAAAATGAATAATTTTATTAAACATCTTTAATGTTTAATAATGCTAAATCGCTACACCACCCTTTAGTATGGTGTCAGACCCTCTTTTCCTTCAGAAGTGCCTAAATTCTTGGTGTCATATTTAGAACAAGGTGTTGGACACATTCCTCAGAGATTCTGGTCAATCAGCGGTGTTGCTTCCATGTGATAATCGGCCTAATCTGGATGGGCGACTAAAGACAAAGAAGACCAAGGACATAACAGGACTAACTGGAAACTAACTCACACACAGGCACAATGAATTGGCAATGACTAAAGGAAAGCCTGGAGCATATTTGCAGAAGGGCTGATGACAAGACGAGAAGCAGGTGTGGAAATTAACAACTAAAAGCAAGAAACATGAAGAAAAGCAGACGGAGTGCACAAGGGAAAACACCTCTACAAAATAAAACAGGAAACAAGCCAGAAAATAAGACAGAAAGACTAGAAACTAAATATATACCACAGAAAAAGAACTAAAGCCCACAAAATTCCACAGATCATGACAAAGAGAGAATTTTCATTCTTTTTCTTTTTTTTTTTTTTTTTTTTGGCTTTATTCAGTGGTGCACATTGCAAACATAAATAAATAACTAAAGATAAAATAAAAACAAAAAACTTAAAAATAAACAAACAAATAAATAAATAAAGATCATTTAAAAACAAAAAACCTAAAAATAAATAACTAAAAATAAATAAATAAATAAATAAATAAATTAGGGTCCCAATTTAAATCTGTGTAACATCAACCTTAAATTTAATCGGAAACACACATAAATGTGGGCTTCAGTTTTCTTAAGTCTGGTTTTTAATGAGTGCTGGGGAACACATAAAATGTTTAATCATGATTAATTGCACTCTTACGCGCAAAATTGAATAACAATTCAAAACTGGTGCATTATAATTTTTTTATGAGGAAAGTATTTCAGATGGTAATGGGGAAAAAAGCATTCCAGACTCTAAATAAATTATTAGGCAAACACCATAAACAAGGCACTAAATCATCGTAATTAACAGTAAATAATGTGCTGGCTCAGCATCCTATGGATGTCGCGGACACTAAATAATTATTTCTTGATAGTGTATCTGAAATTATAAGCTCTTTACTCCTTCCACTTTTCTACCACACCTGATAAACACGGATTAACCCATTGTTCAGCTTGAGAACATAACAGAGGCAGAGATAAAAACAAAAGATCATTGCAGATCTTAAAAGCTCCAAAGCCAAGGATGTTCACAGCATTAACACAAATTTTGTTAAAACTCATGCAGAAGCAATGGTAAAAGCCATTACTCCAATTGTCAATCAGTCAATCTGTCAAAAAATAGTACCATCATCTTGGAAAGTAGCCATAGCCATTTTAAGAGGTAGCCAATTAACGACTGATTACTATCCTACCAGTTGCTGAAAAATTGATATCAAGCTGATTGATTAAACATCTTGATAAGGGTTATTTCTCATTGCATCGTATGCAGTTTGGCTTTCAGGCCAGCCATTCCACAGAAACAACTACCTGCTTTTTTACTGACAAGGTTAAGAGTTTATTGGATAAGAATCCCTGTGTTGAAGCTGTGCTTTTTGATCTTAAGAATGCTTTCGACAGTTAATCTTCAAGTTCTTCTGACTAAACGTATTCACTTTAACTTCTATAGGGATGCCCTGTCTTGGTTTAAGTCATATCTGTTTAATAAAAGACAATGTATTAGTGCAGAGTTTGTCAAATCCACTTATCTCGTCTGTAATGTTGGTGTCCCTCAAGAGTCTGTCCTCAGTCTGTTGATATTCATTCTTTATATTAACGACCTTCCTGAACGAATGTTTGTCCTGAACCTAATTTAGTGATGTATGCAGATGATGCTGTAGTCTTCACATAGGTTATGTGTAAATGCAAAATGAAACAGTTCCCCTAGGGAAGGGCAGTGCATAGAACTAAATTCGAGGCAGACAGTTCTTAGATCTTCTCTGTCCGAATGCGGCTAATGTCCAAAAGTCTTTCTCAGAAGAAACACAGAGAGAAAATAAGTATTTCTGATCTTATTCTTTAATGGTGTGTGTGAGTATGTATCTACATGGGTACAAAGAAAGGCTCTTTGAGGTGTGTATATATGTGCATGTGTACATATATATGAGTCTGTATTTGATTATAATATATATATATATATATATATATATATATATATATGTATGTTTGTGTGTGTGTATATATATATATATATATATACACACATATATGTATATATATATGTATGTATATATGTACTGTATGTATGTTTGTGTGTATATATATATATAAATATACATATATATATATATGTATATATATATATATGTATGTATATATGTACTGTATGTATGTTTGTGTATATATATATATATATATATATATATGTACATTTTCTTGTTAGAATTTTATGACAGAATTTGTGTAGAACAGTGCTTCGAACATTAGCACTTTATTAATATAGCGACTTTAGAGTGGGTTTTATTTACTGTACACTGTCTTAGTCTCTCATACTATTTTATTGTTATTATTGTTATTGGATTCTTGATAATGGTGCTGCTCTACTGTTGTTGGTGTTATGTGTTTCCTTTATGGGATTATGGATGGAAAAGAGCAATCTGTTAAATCCTGCATATTTATGGCAATATTGCAAGTTCATTAATATCTATTGTTCCATTTAAATAAAGAATTAAATAGAAAATAAAAAGTAGTTTTCTCCTTACACCTTACAATAAATATATTTTTTTAAATTCTTAACTTAACCAATCTGATAAAATCAATTTTGTTGCAAAGAAGAGGAAAATTTCAGGACTGATAAGTTAGAAAATAACAAGTCAGCAGGATGAATATCAAAGCTTGTGACGCTGTCTTCCTTCTAAACTCAGAGCAAACAATATCTGATCAGCTGTTTTCTTGCTGGACCAGACAACACACAGGATGTGATGTTTTAAAAAAAAAAAAAGATGACCTCAAACTTGTGTAAATCTACAGTTCAGCTATTTCTAATGTGTGCAATATTTCACCATGTGGAGACGTCGACACCTGATCAGGAGAACGCTGTAGCACTCCACCAACAGGTGAGATCATAGGCTGAAAGACAGGGTGACAGCTGTACCAGCCCTCCGTTGACCAGTGATTTGTCTGGCCAGTGATTTGTCAGAGCCAGTAGGCCATGGACTGTTAAAAAATACGATACAATGAGCTATAAACTGCCCAGCCCAGTTTTCAATAGAGTTTACAGCATGTTACAGTAAAGCATTTTAACTTTGTTTTGTCGACTATTAATATCTGACTGTAAGTCGGGGTGGACTTCTTCACGCATGCACGATTAATATTAGTCAGATTACAGAGGTGAACATCTGCTCTGAGTGACAGCGGTATGAGGACCTGTGAGTGCTGGTGGGCGGGGGCGGGGCCTACGGCAGCACTGATTCTCATTGAGGCGAGAGAGAACTATACTTGTTTTACGTTGTAAAAGAATTTAGGTATTTGAAATTTACACTCATCATCTGCTCAACTTCTTATGTCTGACTAAGAATGTGATGTTCTACGATGGCTCCTCAGTGGCTGGCCTCTGACCCTGGGTGCCATGGGAACCTGGCTTGTGCGCCAAATAAGGTCTAGCTTTATGTATATAAGGCAGGCATGCCATTGGACCTGGGGAACACTGCTTAGACCTTCGACTGACTGTTGCCATTCTGATCCAAATGAAAGACTTATCTTTGAAACTTTTACCTTACTTCTCATCTCATAGATCTTTGAGAAAAGAGTTGCTCGAGGGGGCTGAATATTCCCTAAATATAACGACAAAGTCTCTAAGATGGCAACTGTGCAAGGTACAGGCTTTTTGCATACGTGCACAGGTGCACGTGCAGTCAAAGATTAGGTGCACTACTCCAATTTTATGCGCACAAACATGCAGATGCATGTGATATTTCGAACCCTGGCATTTAATAAAGAGAAATGCAGAGGGGGTGAAAGCTTTTCCAAGGTGGTGTGTTTTCTGCATGAATGTAAAACAGATCTTCAGCAGGAAGTAGCACCTACACCTGCCTCAGAACAACAGTGTGTTCCCTTGTTCGAGTGGAATTACCACTCTAGATGCATGCAGACTGTGGCTGAAGTAGAAGTTGTTTGTGGTGAACTTACCTGGATAATTAAAAGTTAGTCTCCCCTGCACTTACACTTACACACTTTTTCCTCCTACACATGCATTTTCTGTTCGAGTGTGGCAGCTGAGTAAACTTTCTTATTTTAAACCTTTCTGCTGACAGTTTGGTGAATTGTTTGTGACTGTGAGTGGGAGGAGCGAGTAAGGTAAACATCTGCTATGTGGCTGTATAATCAGCCCAGTAACATGCACAAGAAGGTGAATAATAAGGTTGGGCATTTCATTACCTCCACACAGGACCATCACTGAGTTTTATGACTGTTATCACACAGTTGGGAGGATGGTAAGAGAGTGTGACTCATTTTATGAGTGATAAGAGAGCAGTAGTTTGCAGACAAAAACAGCTGTTACCATTCTCTACAGTTTTATATTATCATTACAGGAGCATGTTACACTGGTAGTTCTGTCGTCCAGTCCGACTAATCAATTTCCTTGATGAGATGAACAAAATTAGACTTTAAGTATTTCAAACAAGTGTTGGTGTTGTTATGAAGGCATTTGGTCATACAACAGTAAGCATAATGGTACAATCCAACTAGCCTTGTGACAGCAGGGTGTTGTCAGTGGCTCCTTTGGGATCGAGTTTAATTAGGATCTTCAGAACTTGGAGACTGGACCATCGTTGTTTGTATTTTCTTATATTTCTTGAGTTTTTCCTTTAACATTGAATATTTGGGTGGCACATTTTAAAGGAATATCAACATAAAAACCAGGACCCAAGGATCCCTAGTAGTGCATTGCTTTATAATCAAATGATCAAAACTGTTCTTGTCCATTTAATAGTTCTAATGTTGCTTCTATTGGGTGTGTTTGTCAGAACATGAGCTATGGGTGTGTTCTTGTGTGCCAGACTGTAATGGCATCAAGCCCTCCAGCTACAGGCTGCAAACCAAATGAGATCTGAGGAACTGCGTGTCAAGCCTGGTATTCATCAAAACATAGCAGTGAGAAGCAAGAGTGAACAGTGGAGATAGCATCTTCAATCATCGAGTGTAGGAGGCCACTTTGTGGTTTCATCCCCTCAATATATGAGATACAGTACAGTCAAGTGAATATGATAATGTGTGAATAGATCTTCAACAGCGAGGTTGATGTAGAGGTTACAAAGTGACTGATGGTTCAGAACAATACTCAGCAGTGATGTGGATAATTTTTTAGCTGACCGAAGGTTGACAACAGTTCTTCTGACTGAAGCGAAAATAGATCTGAGGTTGCGAATTTCAGCTTAAAAACAAAAGAGATAATCAAAAAATTACAGAATGGTAAAATGATAAATGGTACACACCAAGGATGTTCACAGTTAAGCAACTGATCAATTAGTAGAAATAGCTAATAAAGTCAACGGCTTTTTTTAAGTCGACTTTTCTTATCTGACTGCACAGACATGGTGCTGTTTATAGTGCTGTGTTAGAGAGTAGCGTGGCCCCTTAAAGGTCGAGTTGGAGTAAGAGAGAGTGTGTTGCCAGGCATTCGATAATTATCATGTTTGTATGATAACTTAACACTACAATCTACAAGCAAAATACAAAGCAAAAATTCCACAAATCCCATAATGTATGATGATTTGGATCATTATGTCATTATGTGGCTTCCCTATGGGGATATAGATCCTATGACCGATCACAGTTTCCAGCTTATAAGTCTCTTTACAACCAATCAATGCTCATGTAGCCCATAATGATGCATGGGGTTAAATGTTAAAGGAAGGAGAATATAAACAATCAGTGTGGCATATGTAGCAATTTGCAGCTAGCAGAGTGCTAGCATAGAGGCGCGTCATGAGCGCCAGCAGTTATACAGGCATGAATGGTAAAAATCCTCCATATTTACTGGATGGCTAAAACCTGTCGCTGTTGCAGCATTCCCATGGTGGGGTAGCTCACTGTTTTGAAGAATCATGAAAAGGTCTAAAAAAACAACAAAAATACCTGGTCCGAACACAGAAGTCAATAGCATAATTTTTGCTGAGTCGGCTCAGCTTGAGACAGCCATGAAAACAGACGAGTTAAGGTTGGCTGGCTTCTTAGCAGAGCACAATGTTGCCATAAGAGCTTCAAATCATTTAGAGGATGTTTTAAAAAACATTTTCCAAGACTTGAAAACTGCACTGAGCCTCAGTTTTGGCCATAAAAAGGCAACTGCAATCACCAAGCATGTTATTGGTGACTGTTGTTTTGAGACTTTCAGAAATCCTGAAAAGAAAAAACAGGCATAGGGAATGTCAAAACTCTGTGTATTGTCGTTCACTTTTTGGATGAGAAAAAGAAGAGGGTCCAGACTCGTTTTTGGAAACTTGCACAAATGTTTTCAGACCAACACAGACATTTCGTCAGACAAGAGGCGACAGCAGAAAGGCTTTACGAGGAAATGATAAATGTATGTACCAATGTACCACTTGAACATATCATTGGGTTTGGGTCAGATGGCTGCAGCTCAATAATGAGGAAGCATAACTGTGTCTCCAAGCTGTTTTCACCTGGTGTCACTGTGCAGCGCTGCATTTGCAACTCATTTCATCTTTGTGCATGTGAAGCCTGCAAACAGCTTCCTTGCCAGTGTGAGGATTTAGCCAGAGATGTATATGGATATTTTAAAAACAGTGCCTAGCATGTTGCAGAGCTCTGTGATTTTAAGAGTTCTGTCATACTGAGCCCCAGAAGCCCGGAGAGCCTGATTGTCAGCTTAGTTTACCTGTAAAAGCTGTAGGAAATTCTTCGTTTCTGTACAGGTGTAGCAGCTGAATGTCTGGTGTTAGGTTGGATTGAAGGTTTTGTTGCTTCGATCTTTTGTATCTTTGTCTCCTCTTTCTTTTTTCTACTTTCCTTTTTTTCTGTTTAATATTCTCACAATGTTACAAAACAAACAAAAAACCCATTAATGTATGGAACATGCACTATACAAATAACATCTCAAACCCGTTTTACAATTTTCCCTTTAGACAAAAAGTATTTTTTCATTTCATTATTGATGATGTTATGATGTCACAACTAATCAGTTTTAAAAGGCCCCGACTTCAAAATTCACCCAAAATACCCATCGCTAGTACCGTATGGGGTCTTTAACCCAAAGCTTTTGTGTCAACTCCCTCAACTGAGGGGTTCTGGTGTTGTGAGAACCTAAATGAAGAGAGACTATCTCAAAGTAGAAACTTGAACAAAGTTAGAACAGATATTCAGGTCTGCTCATGTCTTTGAACTGAAACAACTCATGTTTAGTTGAAAGCATCTCTGAAAAGATTGAGGCAGCTTTGCCTAAACCTAACTGAGTGCATAAATCTGGCACCTTAAAAACAGTGAATAAATAACAAATGCTAAAAAAAAATATCAGCTTCTGGCTTCATTTAAATGATATTGGAGACTGACCAGCTGAGTGCAGAATTTTTAATCTAAACTGTCACAGTGTTCAGACTTTGCTTGATTTGTTAACTGTGGTTCTGTGTTCAGAGGTTCATTTAATCAAAATTTTAAACAGTTACAATTTTTTGTAACAAAAATGCATAAAAATAAGGTTTTAATGTATACAAAAAATAAAAAGAATTGCTTCCCAACACACAAACACACCAGTGAAATTAGGTTTAAATAGAAGGTCCGAGTAATGCTAAAGATTCAACACTTTGTCATTGTCATAATAATGTAATAATAACCCAAATATCAAGAGTATATCAAGATTATGTATTCTGTAAAACTGATGCTATAAAATGCGAAAACAATCGACCGACACAGCTGAGGAATTCGCAGCAGACATCAAGCTGTCAGTGGGCAAAAAATCTGTGCACAGAAGAACAAGAACTGGTGCAGTCAACTAACGTGGTCCGAAAAATTCTGTGGGCCAGTCTGCTGCTTCTGGCAAGGATGGACCTGCATCTTCTTCCAGAGCGTAAAATGAAATGAAGAACCATGATGGAGCTGGAAGAGTCAGACCTCCTATCACATGAAACGCATCACTACATTTCCCATGAACATTATTCAGGAATAATGAATAAGTTGGTAAAATAGATAGAAAATAGATGGATGGAATCTCAAATTATCTGAATTTATAAGGACATGCTTGTAAGAACATGGGGCTCAAATGTTGCAAGTGCTTTTTGTAATCTAATAAAAAATATTTCAGAATATTTAAAGAAATAGCTTTCTATTAAAATTTGACAATATAGTTATGCAAGCTGATGAAAAAATGTGTGGAGAAACTGCTGATTAGTTGTTTTGGAAGGTGCCCAAGTTTATTTGTGGCCATGTAAAATGTCACATACTGACATTCAAAGGTCATCTGAGCACATTTGATCAGAGGCCGTGCAGGATGGCCTTCGTTAGGCTGGAAGAGCGCTGGAGAACTATGTCTACCAAAAATCTGACTCCCTGAACAGCTCTTTATCACCCAAAGCCTTGTTTGACAAACTTCTTAATCTAATTAATACCATTTATATATGAAGCCAGACAGCAGGAAGACGGGTGGACTCCACTTTATTTACTATTAGGTTAACTCTAGTCAAACATGTGTGGAACTACAGAAGCAAAGCTGTTGTATCATCTGGTAAATGTGTCGTCTAAGTGGTCACTTGAAGTTCATTTATAGAAATAAAATGTTTGTTTTTGTCATGGATGGATGGACGGAGGGAGGGAGGGAGGGATGGATGGATGGATGGATGGATGGAGGGATGATGGATGGATAGACGATGGAGGGAGGAATGGATGGATGGATGGATGGACGGACGGAGGGAGGGAGGAAGGGATGGACGGATGGATGAATGGGCGGATGGATGGATGGATGGATAGATGGATGGAGGGATGGCTGGATTGCCGGACTGATTTATGATCACTCAGAACTCATAACCAGTTACGTCACCTCAATGAGTCAGCATGGGTGCTTGTTCTGCGTTGGAGGCTTTTACAATCCTCTGCCACTCGACGCTAATCGGTTTTAGGTGGTACTTAACGTGACGGGCACATGAAAGCACTGAGTGGAAGTGGGTAGAGAGTGGGAGTCGTAAGTAGTTTGGAAAGTCCTGGTGTAATTTCAATCTGTAATATGACTTCTGAAAACAATGGCATCGTTAACACCAGTAAAGCCCAGTCCACTTTGTCCTGAAAGGACTAAAAAACTTTCTTTTTAACACAAGGGAAGGCTGGCGAGCATTAAGTGATTACTGGTCGAAATGTTCAGAGGATCTGGTGATTGCTCTGCCCACATGTTGAGAGGTGGAAAGATTTGTGTCATTACAGATAATAAATGCCTTCAGTTTCAGGATTAACTGATACTAACAAAGTAAAGCAGATGCAGAACAAGTCAGATGAAGTAAGGAATGGCTGTATAGTCATGCTTATGTCTCCACAGCGTATATAACTAACCAAAGACTGCCTGTCTGAGGCTGCATAAAACTCTCCCATTTGTGACAACAGACACAGCTTTATAAGGCTGAGTTTTACTGGAACAATGAATTTAAAGGTCAGCGCTGGGGCCGAGTTAGAGTCAGTAGTGATTTATTCATCTGCAGGACATTCGAGTAGAACAGTAAACTCAAATTAGACTGAAAACGGCTCCACTAAGGATACCGAGGGTCAGAAAGCTCTCAGATATATCTTATCTTTTCAACTTATTACATTCTATATTGATTTCAACAATAAAAAGAACCTGAGTTTTGTTTTTTTTATCTTTTCCAGATAAAATGACAGTAAAGACAAAAAATCTTTAGTAGACTCAGTATTAGTGTTACCGAGGAGAGCAGATGATGTAAATGTGCAAAATCACAGAGAGTTATGAACGAAGTGTTGATCAGCAAAATTATGTATAACTTCATCTGGAGTCATCTGGAGACATTTTAACAAATGACAACATCAAGAAAAAAGTCCGAGTGACAGAAACAGGATGAATTTAAAGAGAACATGAGACTTTCCAGGTCAATGTGCTATAACCAACAACTGTTCAGTTATAGTTTGGGTCTATATTACATACATGTATGCACGGTCTGCTTGGCTAACAGCTGGCATACTGTCCTTGAGACAGGAGTATCGATGCTTAGATACTCCCGTCCCTCAATATCTGCCAGTCAAAATATCAGATTCAATATTCTTTTCAATGTCAGGATACATCTGTGTGATTATAAAACATGCAATTTGATTTCACTTCTGAGAGTTTAGACACAACTTCCATGTCACATGACTATGTTAGCCTATCAGATGTCCTGACGATGCTGCAAGTGGTAGTGATGATGTGCTTTAATTTTCTGCAATTAACTGCATTGTTATCCACTAAAGTAATAGATTTTATCTAAGTGGGGTGTGCAGGTAGTTACCCATTATTATCAAATATAGTCTTAGTGAACAAGTCTCAAGCCTTCTTCGGGGGAGGGGGGGGGGGGGGATGGGGGGGGTATCAAGCTAATAGATCAGGGAGAAATGTGATAAAAAGCAGTTCAGCATACAGTTATAGTCTCTGTTGTGGCAGATATGTAAGTGGATATCATACAAACAGAACAGAAAGTATTATCTTCATTTACTAAAATAAGACACGTGTGACCAGAAAATAAAATCAACCTCAACTACAACATAAACCAGAGATCTTAAACAGCCCTGCAGGTTTCAGGTGAAATGGATCCAACAGTTTAAGCTGGATTTATACTCGTAAGGTTGATTCAGGTGTGCTAAAGCAGGGAAACATCTGCATGACAGTGGCCTCCTGGAGTCTGAGATCCCTGGCTGAAAGTGTTTCCACTGGCAAACAGCTGCAGGGTCGCCTGTCATGTTGAGTCCATGGGGTTTTGGTCATTTGTCAACAGGAGTATGTTGCGGTCTCAAATTTTCTATATTATTTAATAAATGTTTGAATGGTGAAACATTCAGTGTTTTTGCTATTTTTTATACATCTAACCCAGTTCCATCTATTTTATCCAGAAATCTGTTCTTGGCCTGTCTAAAGAGATGCTTGGTCTTCATTGTGCTGCTTATTTTCCTTCTTAGCAGTGTAATCTGGGGCTTTTAACACCAGGCATATATACACTCATACTGTGTTTGAAAGGACCACTTATTCATTGACTCATCTGTTAGTTTGTAAGGATGCTCAGCTCCGGATGCATCTGAACACGACCTGAACTCAGAAGGATTCTTCTTCATTTCTGTGCTGAATTAACAAACACCAGCTGGACACGTACATATCAAATGTGAAGTAACGGATGCTGCTTTGGACTGAAAACATGCTGTAATTAATAATAATATTAATAATAATAATAATAATGATGATGATGATGATGATGATGCCAGGAATAAGCATCATTGAGATCAACGTTCTCCATTAGCAACATAGAATTATACAATGTTTAATTAAAAGTGAAAAGAGGGTCTAGAAATCAGGTGTGTGTCCTTATTGCCATAAAGCCGTTATTAACAGTGTTGGTCAAGTATTATTTGTGTTAATGATACAGGATTAATACTGGTACCAAAAAAGCACTTCCACTGTCATTTTGCAGCAGATGGATCAGCTCTGCTGGACCATGAATACAGCCCCCCATAGTTTGACCCGACACCTGCTTGGCTCAGCCTCAGAGAGTAGGTAAGACATGAGATGACGTGTCACTCATAGACTGTTACCATAAAAATAAATATGCTTTCTTTAGTTAAAAATGTAGTACTCTAATCAGGGCTCTGCCATAAATACCTCATTGAAGGGGCTTTAGTGATTGTGTTCAGTCCTGTGATACTTCAGCCTCATATTTCATTACGATTTGACACACACTTCAATGATCTGCTTGACCTATTTCTGTAACCCTGAGGTTAAAAACAGTGGAAGTCATTGTTGGGGATAGAGGGGTTAACAATGTTTCTGCAGCAGTCAAAGTAGGCCAAGCTGACAAGGGCGAAGGAGCTGAGGGAAATAAGACAGAAGGATGCATATTAAGTGAATTATCTATGAGCTGAGAGCAACAGCGTATGTGATCCAGTCAACGGCCGCCCCTGTGTTTGGACTCCTATGGCTAATGAATCAAATATAAAGTTTACGCCACAGCCTTTTAGGTCCAAACCTTGTCAGTTCTCATTGAAATGAGCTGATAATTCGGGCACGGTCGGAGCTGAATTATGGCTGTGCTGGGCAGATTTCTATGACAGTATGCCAGAGGATGTGCCCTGTAACACACAGGCCTGTAATGAGCGGCAGTTTGCAGCATGTAGGGGAGCCATCCCTGCTTTTGGCTCAAAGGTACACACATGATATATAAAATCATTATGCCACGCTGCGGGGGCAATAAGGCACAATGTGATGTCAGATGAACATGAATTTAACAGGATCTAATGCAACTCAGATGCATCACTTGGCGCACTGAGTCCAACATTTGCCTTCATTTCAGTCACTGCCTTTGTTTTTCATCCTGGTATTTTATTTCTTTTATCTACAGTAAAATGAACAGTAATTTAGCCCAGCTGAATCCACCGAGTCATTTAGAGAAATCACATCCCACTATTATGACCCTCTGAAAACAGACCCAAGGTAATAATGCAGATGGCAATTGGTATTCGGATGGTGTTGCTGGCACTTTATAAGGCTGAGGTCTGCTGTTGAGCAGCATGTGGGAAACCTAATTATACCTCTTATATATAGACAATCAAGAACATGCTCACCTTGAGCTGCTGGGTTTTTATTTTCTTCAGCCAACCACACCATGTACTCTACCTTAGTTAAATACAAAAACATCAGATTCACAAAACTTGCAGATAACTGCTTTGATATAATTTAAAGGTCCCATATCATACATTTTTTTCAACAATTTCATATGAGCATCAGAGGTCCAGCAACATTTTTTTCAAATTGTATCACCCCAAATTCAGCCTTGATCCTTAATTTCAGCCATTCCAAATGTGGCTCTAGTGAGCTCTACTGAGAACGAGCTGTTTCTGTGTCTGAACCTTTAATGTTCCATAAGCGGCGCCTCAACATCCGGCTTTCGCTGATGCCTCGGTGATTTTAGAGGGCAGCTCAGCTAGCCAGGGGGTGGGTCAATGACAGTGTCCACTGTTGGGGGCATTGGTTATTTCCCTTTGTGAGGTCACAAAGAGAAAGATCTCAGACTCACCCATTTGAGCGCATATTCGCTAAAAATTGGAGCAAACAAGAGAATTTTCTTATTCTTGGGCCTCATACACAGGCTATGAAGACACTGTAAGAAAACCTTTAGAAAGTGATGTTTGCATATAGGGAACCTTTAAAAGACGTGATTCTTTATTACATTATAGCTTGATTTTATATTAGATAACCTGCTTTCCCTGTGAAGGCCAGTCATGAGGATGTATAATAATTGTTCAGCACTTTGGTCAACACTGTAATAATATGTAATAAATATGTAATAAAATGACCAAAAACAATAAAACTTTAAAAAACATAAAAGCATCACCTCAACTGGTGCTAAAAGCCAAAGAAAATAAGCAGGCTTAAGAAAAGTTTAAAAAACAGACAGCGAGAAGGCCTGTTTTATGTTTGAAGGCAGCTGGTTCCACAGCAGAGAAAGCCCGAACCCCTCCAAGCTTCAGCCTCGTCGTAGGAACGACCGAGAGCTGCTGGTCGGCTGACTTAAAGAGTCGTGTAGGGCTGAAACAGGTCAGGTAATCATCATGGTGCTAGACCATTCAAGGATTTATTAAAAGAAGAACTTTAAAAGGAACAGAAAGCCAATGAAGTGAATCCAGAACAGGTGAGATGTGCTCTGACTTACAGGCACCAACAAGCGAGAAGCTGCGTTTTGGACCATCTGCCGGCAACACTTGGCTAACCCCTACATACAGACCATTACAATAGTCCAAGACTGTTGTTATAAAAACATAACTCAAAATCCTTTTCTAACAAAACCAGCTTAATTTTACAAAATTACACTCAGTGCTTCATAATGAAACTCATCTTCGCTCTTCCAGCTCTAAAAGGGGCAGTAAGTTTTCCTTTAGTCCATGAGATGCAGCAGTTTCTTTGTCCAAATCCAGTCTCCTATTACAGTTAAAAACCTGACCTAACAGTTATTCTTCATGGTCATATCTGTGATTATCTTAGAATTAATTTAATGTTGCCATCTTCTGAAGTAAAAGTGGTCATAGAACCAGCTCATCCCTGGTTCTTCTTTGCATCACATTATGTGTTTAGCATGGAGCACCAGAGGAAGCATCAGTTAGGTATGACTCACCAGCTTTTATACTTTCCACATTTTTCAGAACATGATTTTAATCACTGACTAAGTCACTTGTTCTGAAAATCCACATTAGTCTCAGCACAGATCAGACAATAATTAGAGGCACCCACCCTCCAACAAAGGAACTTCAAGCAAGTAAAGCATCCTTGTGTTTAGGAAATAAGTCTCTGTTGTCCAAAAAGAAAAGAAATCTTGTCAAGCACGTTTTGCTTTGGAAAATCAATCTGATTCTTAATAAGACAACCCAGCAAATTTAAAGTTAGACACGTTATGTGATAAATCCCAGTGAAGGAACGAGGGATTGACCTATAAGGATTTTTTAGGGCAGATGCCAGTTTATTTTATTTTTTTCATCAGCTTTAGCCGATGACCATTACAGGATTTTCTTGGAGCCGATACTGACTTTGCTCCCTAAATTTCTATCATAAAAATGACATAATGAAAACAAACTATATGAGTCTTGTTATTTTAAAAGGAACATTTATTGAAGTCAAAACAAAATTTAACAAACAGTAAAAAGAAGTAGAAAGGTGAGGTAGAACAAGTAATGTTCCACACAGTAGCTGTGGAGGCCGTTGGTCCAGTGAACGTTCTAGAAAGCAGAAGATGATCTGCAGATGATGGTGGAGATGATCTGAGCTTTGTGACATGGTGCATTATCCTGCTGGAAGTAGCATCAGAAGATGCTCCACTGTGGTCATAAAGGGATGGACATGGTCAGCAACAATACTCAGGTAGGCTGTGCTGGTTAAACCAGGCCACGTTGGTACTAAGGGGCACAAAAAATGGGACAAAAAAATAGCAAAGACACTGCAGGGAATGCTAGCTTTATTCTCAAAGCAAACGTCGAACAGGTTAGTCGCTCAGTTCCCCACACTGGCTACGCTGAAAGAGGCCCCTCAACATGTGAAAAATGACAGGAAATCACCTGACCTGCATGGAGAATTCTGCTGTCGGTCTCTGATTTTGGAAAAACTGACAAGTCACTTCAGCTGGTGTCATGTCCCTTCACACAAGACCCTGAAATGGTGCCACAGGAGGAGCAGTTGGAAATGACTGATCTCCAACGTGACACCGTGTTCAAAGGATGTTAATCTATGAGTTCTTCATTAAGCACGGCCAAATTTCCAAACATCCAGAAGATGGCACAGAGGATGCTGGTGTTGTTCGGCTCTGCGTGTGTGAACAGACTTTTAGTGTGATGAACACCAAATCCCCCCGCCCCACGCACACACACAGATCCCAGCTGAGTGACGGACACCTCAGATCTGTTTTCGAGAACTGCCACGACAAAACTAACTTCAGGCTTTTTCGCACCAGCAAAAAAAAGGAAATCAACAACACTGTTCCCACTAAATGTGAATGTAAGTATTAACACTGTAAAGCCTTTTCTGTGCATCCAGTGCTGCCTGGCCCATCTGTCAATTTTTAAAAGTTAATGTGGCCCCGGACACAGTTTGCCTACCCCAGCTTTAATCTAACTTAACAAATGTAAAAAAAAAAAAATCAGACTTGAGCTGACTGAATGTTATTCAAAGGAAAAATGAGCTTTCAGTATTAAAGTTGGTGGACAGTTTAGTTTCATTATGTCAACTAAACCTCTGTTTAGTTTTATGAACATTTGCAAGTTAAGAATTTCTGATTCAAACTAAACTTCTTGCATAACATTAGCTTCTGATCCTTCGCGTCTGAAGAAGGCTTTTCTTTAATTGAGCAAAGAAAACATGACTCTGACGCTGGAAACATGACATATACTGTGCAGTTGTTCTATAACTGTAATTAGTCTGTGCTGCATCGCTCTCACAGTTATGTCAAATTAGCTGCAGAGTGAGGCCAGGAGAAAAATAAATACATGGGAACTTGTGTGAGAGCCATCGACATTATGACCAAGTGTGACAGCACTAAGTGACCAAGGTGCAGCTTTCTAGTTTAATTATTACTGACAGTAGAAAACCTCCACCTTCCTTCCTCACCCCCCTTAACCTCAGAACACACCTCATCCTTTGTACCCAACTGGCCATCTGTCTAGAGACTGAGTAATGTATCTGTAATATGCAACCGAATGGAGCTGTCATTCTCAACCTCATCACACACACACACACACACACACACACACACACACACACACACACACACACATGCAAGTGTAATACTAGTACTATGAGTGTGAGAGTGGGGCTGCATGGCAGGCGGTGGTGTGCTGACGGGTTGAGTTTGTGTTGTTTGTCTGGGAATGGTGGCAGGTGTTTGAGCGGTACGAAGCATTTTTAATGAACATAGCGGTTTGCTGCTGGCAGGATCGGGACGGGTTAAGGAGGGAGGGTGGTAAAGGTCACCTTCTTAGAGTCCTACTACAGAAAACTAAAACAATCCAATCTACTTCACTGATATACTGATAATGGGATTTAAAGGATATTAGTATTCAATTCTTGTCAGTACTGATAAATTAGGATTTATATGAATTAAATTAAGGAGTCATTTGAATGAAGAAAAGTCATTTCTCAGCTCTTTGTTTTTTCTGCCTCCTGTCTGAGATGAGTATAATTGTCACAACTACCAGGGCTGTGTGTATAATCTTGGTCTCTACAGAAAGCTAACACCTGTGAGATTAATAGAGAAATTTCAGAATTAAGACGTGTTAGTGAGTAAATTCACCTGGAACATGTGATAGCCATCTCATAGTCTGTTTTAACCAGGGATAAGCCTGTTTTTTGTTTCTTCTGCAGGGATTGTTAGGTGGAGTTAATCAGGATGATTGGCAGCACCTGGCCCGTTGATGGAGTCTGTTTCCCTTCCCTGCTTTTAGCTGCTGGCACTATTTTTTTTTTTTTTTTTTTTTTTGAGGCGGTTGTCAAGCATGGACCTCAGAGACAGAAAATTAAGGTTAACATGACTTTATTCAGATACTGCACACAAATGAATCCTCTTACTCAGACAGGCGACAGGAGAGCTGACTGGGATTCCTTAAACCTGGGAGCTGGAAAGGGAGAGAGAGAACTGGTCCATGCTGGTGAGAACATCAAGTTCCGACAGGGCGTGAATGTGGTGCTGAGGTATATAAGGGCTGGTGAGTAAATGGGAAACAAGTGTGACTGGCTAAATTGGTTAAAGGGCAGGACTGGAGTGAATGTGACAGGGTGAGATGATAAGGAACAGGTGTAGATGATCAGTGAATTGGATGTGGTAGCTGTGGTGCCTGGCTGGACCAGGTGAGGGTGTGACAGGGGGGTTGGCCTTGGACTGTATTAAACTGGGTTTTACACTTTTATCACTGCATGACACTATTTGGCTTCCATCTGCTGACACACTGATGCTACGAACTTACACACCTCATTCTGTTTTATTTTGCTGGGCATGTTCTTCTTTTGTTAATAAATTAGGCTGTTATACTTGGTGGAACCCTACCTTGTTTCTGTTTTTGCATGGCTTCCAGCAACTCTTTATGCTGAGAATCTTTACAAATACGGTCCCTGATCATTACCTGATTTCTGGAGTTATCAGATAATTCATGTGATCACATAAACAGTAAATCCAATACCAGATAACTGCCATTACCAGATTATTTAGACTTTTCATAACTAGATTTCCCCCCAGCAAACGAGGAGGAGACGATTTGCATGCTCCCAGAGAAACTACTACTTGGTCAGCCGCCATATTTTTCCCCTGGTGGACTTTATTGTGCATGTGCAACTCTCAGCAGAGATAGAGAAGAAGACAATGTCTCACTCTGTAGGTTTTTTTTTTTTCTTCTTCGACAATAGTCGACGGGTAGATTCATTGTTGACTATTTTTAATTGTCGACTGTTGTCGACAATGTCAACTAATCATTGCAATCCCACATCAGATAACAGACTGGTAGTGTAGACACAGATTTTAAGAATATGAATTTTAGAAATGCATGTAAACACATCAGATCAGATTATTACAATTATCTGATTACGCTCAGATATCTGATTTTGCTGATCATGATCAAAGGGCAGATTGACAAGCACAATGAAACATTTTTGAACAAAGATGTTGGTAAAATGTCCAGAGAGCAGGAAGAGGCTCTCATTGTATCAATAAGATTGGCTAGCTCAACTGTCTAAGACATCAGGCTGAGCTGGAGTGGGAGCCATCAACAGATGACGAGGAAGAGATTTTTCTTACAGCCCCCACATTCACCTTAGAAACACCATGAGGATCCAGAAAGAAGTGAAGCCCAAGACAGCAAAAGTAAGACCTGACTTCTGATCCTGGCTGCTAGCTTCCAGAGTTTCTCTCTCACAGTGATGAGACAGACATCTCTGTAACCAACAGAGTCTCTGCTTTCACATGACACCTTGTTTTTGTGGTTTGCTTGAAGTGGAGAAATTAGCAAAATATCTAAAGTGGACAGAGCTGTTCTTGTGTTTTTCTTACATTCCCAATATATTTCTTTGGGGTCTGACCTGTGTAGTGTTGGCAGCGGCTTCTAGCTAAGTTTCTCCCCATCAATTTTCTATGCTACATGTTAGCATTGATAGTGTCTGATAGTGTGTGCAAACATGTTTTTTACTGCATGTATTTTATGTCCCACGGGGGTCTTAATCAAGAAAAGGTTAACACAAAACAGATTTCTCTGACTGTTGAGTTAAATCCTATATCACAACATTGATGAAGCTGTCTGTGCTCTGGACTCTGCCTCCTTCTTTAGTCTGGACTGTGGTTCCAACTCCTTGCTGTGATAGTTAATTTTCCTATTATGAAGCAGGAGTTATAAAACAGGTTTACTCCTCAGGTTACAGTAAATTAGTATGCTGATACAATTCTTCTCATGAAGGCTCAGCATCTGTTTTATCAGTTTAATACAAGTAGAGCTATTAGTCTCATCCTGTGTGTCCTTCACAGCTAAAGCACGACAGTCAATGATATTCTTCCTGTGATACTGATTTAATAGCCTAGTCCAACATCTATAAATACACCAAAA